>NC_056725.1:944459976-944464976 GCF_019279795.1 Protopterus annectens | reverse complement strand
TTCCTCACTTAACAAGAGACTCAGGACACACCTCATCCTAAAAGCTGTGTGGTGTGTGCAATTAAGGCCAAACACATTAGTAGCAATAAGTACTTAGGTAGGGGTTCTACTCTTAGTGTTCCCATGTAAGTGTGTGTGTATCTGAAGGGATTTACTTCAGTGTGCAGAAAATATATGTCCCAGGAGGTCATCTGTCTGAGAACTGACTGGCAAATACTAACATTTCAAAGGAATCATGTCATGGAAATTCATTCCATCAAAACTAGTAGTAGATGTGTAAATGCCCTCTTCTCCACTGTATAGCTGTACAGAGATACTGGACTTGGTATATATTGTTGGTTTTCAATGTTGTGGATACAGCTACCATCATTTGGGTTATTGTTGTGTGTATCGCCCTGCTTAGTCTTCTGTAATACTGTACAGTTTATGTTAACAGGTTAAGTAGTCATCACTCACACTATGTGTGGCTCTACACCACCCCACACCTTTCAAAGTGTAGGGCTGTGCCATCCACACCAGCACACCTATGTTTACCAATGCTGGGATTGCACTACATTGGGGAAGATGACATATACCCTGCCAGTACCATCATCAATGACATTAAAGTAGCAGACTGATTATTTACTGATGTGATGTTTTGCCTATTTTGTCTTGGTAGGCTAAAATGGGTTCACTGCAAAATTAAATACATCCATGTGTACAGTATTCTCTGTGTATTGTATCAACACCAAAGCCTGTGTGTGTGTGTTATACACTAACATGTGGTGTGTGCCAGCCAGTACACTTACCATTGTCCACTGTACAAGGACTGCTGACATCAGCCACCATGCACTCACCTGTATACACCCCTCAGACCTATCAGCAATGTGGCACATGCAGTAACTGTTATACAGACCTGTTGCTTGTGTTCAGCTGTACCCAGGATAGGACACAGTCAATCCCTGTGATTCAGCAAGCAGCTGTGCAGGAATAAGTTATGCTTGCATGGCAGGAACTGCTCCTGTATAGCACGGCAGTGTGCCTTGCATTTTCATGAAGGCATGCTGCCTGTGCTGTTAAACTTACACGAAGCCATGTTGTACAAGTGCCAGGCATGTGTCTGACAGCAGAGATTTCACAGTACACATGCCCCCGCACTCCAGAATTGCCTTTCAGCAATTAAAATGAGCGAAAATGCTCATAACACCCCCAGCACATCAGGAACATACCTCTCAACTGTACAGATTGCCGCAGAATGTCCAGATGTTTGTCATATATTTTTGGTGTGTTCCTCCTAAAATCTGTACATTTCTGGAAAATAGCTGAGGAATGAAGTCATTAAATAATTACAAAAATTTGAGTTAAAAATACTCCACATCCTTCAGAAAATCCATGCTAATGCAAATCTTACAGTATATCAGCTGTCTAAGTTTGTAAGAGCAATATTTAAAATATGTCCCTATTTGTCCCACCATCATTTTAGGGTTTGTCCAGAGTTTTTGCTCTAAGAGGTTGAGAGGTATGCCCACCATGAAGCAAAAAGCTGATAAAAGTACATGATTTAGCATTAGCAAGGATATTCTTAAGGGTATAGCTAAAATAACACAACAAAACTTTTTTTTTTTTATAAATGCAATAAAGTTTAAGGGTAGTTGGGCAGGTGTGCCCATTGCTCAGCTACGCTTACTCCAGCTTAAACAGCATAAGACGTTAAATAGCAAGAGACATCCAATATAAGCAGTATTGTAATAGTGTAGTGGTTAGAATGTATGCTTTGCGAGCAGCAATTTCCAGTTCGCTCCCCACTGTAACCATTTTAAATGTGACAGCAGTACATAAACAATTTTTTTGTATTACCTACCCTACTAAATAACATATATATGTTAACTGGAGTACTGCATTATATCCATATGTGAGGTGTCAGTGTAATAAAGTTGTGAGATCTCCATATAAATACAAATGCCCCATACAGTATAGTCACACATGAATAAATGTAATGAAAGCACATCGGGGGATGTCAGTGACAGTAAACAAATTTATAATATGTAATGAATGATGAATCAATGCCATATAGCAGATAGTCTATAAAATGAAAAATAAGCAATGCTAAGCATTGCACAGCTCTGCTTACCAGGTGTAAGCATTATGTAAATATGACTGCTAAGCAATGATTATCCCAGCTAAGTGGATTTGGCCATTGGTAAGCAGTGCTGAACCTGTTCCTTTAAGCACTGCCAACCTTAACTAAGCAGGTTTGCCCGTAGCTTAGCTTAGCTCAGCATATTCAAAACTGACCAATCACAGCAAATAGCGGGAAATTGGCCATATTTAAACCCCACAGGCAAGAATACAGCTCACAACAAGTTGCAGCTTCCCACTATAGGCAGCATGGCTGGAGTCGGAAAGGGATTGTGCTTCCGGGTGCACCAGAAGTCCAAGGTCATGGTAGGACTCCTGGTAAAAAAAACTATGACTGCTGCAGGGCCAGTACCAAAGCTTCCAAGATAAAGCAGAAGCCTGGATCTGACCTGCTCATGACCTCATCACTGGTATCCCTCGGACTGGTGAGCAGATCAGGCACCATTATGCCGACCTGAAAGGTAAGAAGAGGGAGCTCTTGGACAAGGTGATCCAAGAATCAAGGCAGAGGGGTAATTGATGTCCCAGCAGTGTGTAAGTACATATACCAGTAACTGTTTAATAATGTCCAGCCTATGTATATGATAGATAGGTATAGCCAAATATTTTCTGTTTCCCTTACAGCTGCAGCTGAGTGGGCTGTGAATCAAGAAGCCCATGTGAGTAGGCTGCAAAGGCTGCATCGCGAGGCTGGTAAGTAACAATCCTGTTTGTAGTAGTCATACCAAATAAATACAAACGTAGTAGAAAGTCAGCTGCCAGTATGAAAACTGTTTTGTTTATGGGTTGTACTGAATAAACCAGCCAATATGACAGTAATAGTCCCATATAGGTCGTATTTAAATAAAACTGTAACTACCTGGCAATAAAGCTCAAAATCCTGGACTGGTTGTGTTTACTCTGGTATCGTATGGCATTTTTAATGTTGCAATCTCTGAATAGTAATGTATTAACCACTGTTACCCACACTGTGCTACATAATAAAAATGTCTAGTAATGTCTGTATAAGACTGTTGTAATTACAAGGTCAGATTGTACAACCGAGAGAGACTTAGACAGAAAACAGTGAAGAGATAGACAGCAGTATCCAAATAGCACACTCTACTGTGACTTAAATTGTTGTATTTTTAGCAGACACAGTCATGGCTCGAATCCTGGGAGTTGTAGTAAGTTGTATGCATAATCATGCCTCTCAACTGTACAGATTTGTTCAGAACGTCCAGATAATTTGCTCATATTTTCTTCCTGTTACCCTGTCCCCCTGGCAAATCAGTGGGATGATCTCAGAATTTTAGGTAGTAAATAATGACATACATCTGCGTTTCAGACCTCAAAACCTTCAGAAAATGTATATGAAAACAAACTTGTCACTCTAACAAGTCACCAAATGTTTATGAGAACAATATTCAAAATATGTCCCATTTCTACCCCCATGTTGTCAAGCTATGACCAGAGTGTGTGCTTTACCAGATTGAGAGTTATATGCATAATATTAACTCAGAATCTGGGAATATGTGTGGAAACATTCAGGTAGTGTTAACAAACATTGCCTTCACAGGTCTGTCAGGTAAGAAAACTGTGCCTGCCAATAAAGATTGAATCCTGGACTGGTAGTGTTTATTCTGGTATTGTATGGTTGACATGTAGCATTCAGAACATCTGATGTAAGAATAGTACTGTTGTGTCAACCACTGTTTCTCACACTGTGCTACATAAAAATATGTCTAGGAATGTCTGTATGAGACTGTTGTAATTACAATGTCATATTGTACAGCCACAAGAGAATTAGACAGAAAACACTGAAGAGATAGACAGCAGTATACAAACAGCACACTCGGCTGACACTTAAATTGTGGTATTTTTATCAGACACAGCTATGGTTTGAATCCTGGGAGTGGTAGTAAGCTGTATGCATAATCATACCCCTCAACTGTACACATCCTTTCAGAATGTCCTTTCTGCCTGTTCCCCTGTCCCTGTGGCAAATCTGTGGGATGATCTCAGATTTGTAGTCAGCAAATAATGGCATACATTTGATTTTCAGACCTCAAAAACTTTCAGAAAATGTATATAAAAATAAATAATTTCGCTCTATCAGCCCACCAAGTTTCCACCCCCGTGTTGTCAAGTTTTGACCAGAGTGTGTTCAATAAGAGATTGAGAGGTATGTGCATAATATTAACTCGGAATCTAGGAATATGTGTAGAAACAGTCAGGTAGTGTTAACAAACATTCCTTCCATAGGTATACCAGGTAAGAGATGTAGAATTTAGCTATAAGACAGTTGAAGTTTACAATTGTTCACAAACATGCCACTGGCCAAACCAAGACCATAGGATAGTGTAATAATACCTGTACCTTAATGATTAGAGCAATGATCATTAAAGTTGTGAGAACTATAAGGATATATACATTATTAGCTGACATCTCTCCCCCCTGAACCATATATGCAACAATAATCTAAATACACAAATCAATAGGTATGTTTACACAAAACTTACTGTTGGGACATATGCCTATTGTTCAATAAATATTGAAATGTGTTTCTATTAACGTTCCATGTTGAAATACTATCATTGTTGGCCTGCTGCTATCAACATAACCTGCATGCCCTTGTAATGGCCACTGTAGTTCCATATATGCATGTGTTCTGTTTGCTATGCAACTGTTCCAAATCTGTTGTTTTGGGTTAATGTGAATATCTATGCATGCTGTTATAACTAATCCTGGATTGTGTTGACTATTACTAAGCCACATATGTTCTAAAACTGTAACACCATAGCACATTTGGGAAGGCCAGACCCAGTGGACCCACATCTCCCACCACATCTGGCCATGGCACCAGGCTCCAGCATGTCTTGGAACCAACTTGGGACCTCCTC
>NC_056725.1:944334976-944454976 GCF_019279795.1 Protopterus annectens | reverse complement strand
GAATAGGTTGCAGCATGTCTTTTGTAGGTGATGCTCATGATCAAGTGATGGCCTCTGCACCAGTTGGTGATTCCCACTTGCTAACTGCATGCAACCAGTTGCATAGTACTTCTAATAGCCAATGTCATAGCAACCCACTGCTATAAATGACTACATCATATGGGCATTGTCCCTTTACCTTTCCGGTATGGAAGACATCCTTCCTCTGTGTGGGCAGTAGTGTTACAGACAGCAGGTAGCAATACCTCTTACAAGAAGACTTGCGGACACAGGCAAAATACATGTTTGTATAAGGTTCCAGAACTACGGACAGTGTGAGTATTGTTATATGCAATGAATACTGCTGGTTTTACAGGGTTTGTGTGTACATGCTAGGTTGGCATGGAATGCAGTCTGTTTGCATAGCTCTTAACTGTGGGCCTATCCATATGATGGCCAGAAGATTGGCTGTTATGTTTTGTCTGTTCACCACACAGGTTTGTTGTCTGACATATCAGTGGCATTATCTCCGTAGATTGCTATTAGTACACGGCAACATCCATTTGTGTTTCTGACATCATATTTCTGAGTAAGGGTATTTTGCAACCAATCCTGTAACACCAGCAACTGTCACAGTGTATAACAACAATATGGCAAATATGGCCCTGTGTTCCAGCCTCTGTCCTCCACATATATAGCAGGCTTTGTTGAGATGTCATGCAATAAGAGGTTGTTAGGTAATGGCCTATCATTATTTAGTGCTGGCATTCCTGCTATCATTCCACTGATGTTGTGACTCCCACACAAATTATGGGGTAGGGTCCATACATATGAGGGCAACAGCTGGACAAAACGTGTGTGATCTTGTACAGTCCGGAGGTCAGTGTATGGAAAACACTATTTTATGCCCTTGTAAGGCATTTTACAGGGGTGGGGTGTTAAATTTTTTTAACCTTGGGTGTTACAATATATGAGGGATATCAGTAGTAAGAAACATTAAGTTATATGGCTGTACATTTTCATACATTTCACCATGGGAACAGTGGTGGGCTACAGCTTACTGTCTTACACAGAGTTCTGTTTGTCAGTGTGATAGTGACATTTTAAGTTAAGCATTATTATGTAACAGATGCATTTACATTGTGACAACTAATACTTTTTCCCCTAGGGGTTGAGTACGGAGTGTAATTGGAGGCTACAAAACTACATCTGTAATTAAGTGTTGATTGGTTCTTATCTTCAAGGCAAGTGCTTGTTTCTGTTGTACTACTTGAAGGCCTTAGCCTGGACAACAAAGAATGTTATGTTTTTCACATTACTGTATCAAATGTTTTGTTTGAGAGTTGCATTAATCAGTTATTATATATTCCAAACACCTAACTGCTATAAGAAATGTCGTAAACAACTGAAATAGTACAAAAATAAACATTTTTGTGTATGCAAACTTGTGTGTGGTGTCATGTCCTTAGCATTGTTTGCAGGTATATGTTTGATGCAATAATTCTCATTTGTAGGAAAAAATCCAACACTGGCCATTTTAAAAGATGGCAAATGTAGGAATAATGACTGATATGCTGTGCACCCTCTATATATGCTATTCGTATATATATCTATAAGTGGTAATATCTTTATATCTGTATACATATATATATATATATATATATATATATATATATATATATATATATATATATAGATATTATATATATATATATATATATATATATATATATATATGTGTGTGTGTGTGTGTGTATGTATCATTGGAATGTTTAGTGCTTCCATGTTGTACATTCCCTATAGTAGACTGACTGTTCTGCATATGACATCATACAGCTGAGATGACTTACAGTTAACTTGTTGAGGGTGTGTTGTGCAGGGTCCTTGGTTCAAGACTTGCAAATGTTGGTTATTGTGTTGCAAGGCATATCTGTTTAGCTGTGGAGGAAGGGGAAATGGCAATAATTACAATAGATCTTTAATTTGGGCCCCTTCACCCCCCATTATCAATGCATTTGGTCAGATGTTTTGCAGTGAGTGGTTCACAGTGTGGATCCAATGTGCGAATGCAATACACATTTATATATATATATATATATATATATATATATATATATATATATATATATATATATATATATATATATATATATATACACATACATATGTGTGTGTGCATGCAGGTATGTCTATACACACACACACACACACACACACACACACACACACACACACACACACATATATATATATATATATATATATATATATATATATATATATATATACATACATACAGCTACATATATAAATACATTTTCCATACTGTTGAATGACTGTGCTGCATGATATGTTTGAGAAAACATTCAATTTATGTGCAGCTCAAATGGCTTAGGGGTAAATCATTGTCGATATGGTCTGCAGGGTCCAGGGTTTAAGACTTGCAAGGGCTGATTATTTTGTTGCTGGGCAGAACAAGGGATGTTCGATACAGAGTGATTAAGGAACTGTTAATCTGTTGTAAATGGGTTTGCATGGGTATGCACGATGGTAAGCAATGCTAACTTCTGGCTAAATATGCTTACAGACAGCCATAAAAGTGCTTACTCTGTGTAGGCATTGCTTACCTGGTTGAGGTTGTCAGTTGCAGGGTGAACTGCAGTCATGTCTCCATCATTTCACCGTTTTACCAACATCCTTCAGCCAAGATAGGTATCTCTACTTTTTTTTCCATGCATATTCCCAGGAGTTTTATTTTTCACCAGGAATCTTGGTCCATCCCTTTTAAGCTGTAACTTGTCCTTTCTATAACAGTGTGTTTTATTACTAAAATTATCTGTACAGTATATGTAGATTATTTCATTCAGTGAAACTTATCTTCTTACATATGTGTTTACTTTTTCTTGCTATCATGATGTATTTTCCAAGTGGAAGCATATCTAACATAATTATTGCTTTGCTTACCAGCACTTTTGGCTTTAAGTAGAATGCTTAGATTCCCTATTTACATTACCCTTTTAGATAGCATGTTGCTGTTTTTCACTTTTGGTATTAGGACATTCTCGTACTTAGCTGATCAGGTATATATTGTATACTTTAATTTTGTGCTGCAGGCACCTTGGAGATTAGAGTACTTTCTTTGTTTGCCAGAGTTAGGGTGTCCTGTATCTAAATGGCTGAATTACCCAGACATTTTTTCCCAGCTGTTATATTTGTCCCTAGTTTGCCCTCTTGGAGAATTTTACATACCTGTTTCTTTCCAGCATTTCACTTCAGACATTGTTGTCAAACTTACAGGTTAGATACAAACCCTTATGTCACATGATGAATATCTGGCTGGCTCACAGACAGGACCCAGGAAGCTAGAACTGGGGTGTCCACCTCTACAAAGAGGCAAGTTTACAAGTGATGTCCTTCAGGGATCAGTCCTTGGACCACTCCTTTTTGGCATTTATTCTCTGAAGTCAAGGCCATTATCGAAAAGATGAAATTTTAAGACGTTTGCAAATTAGGAGCTGTCATTGAATCTCCCACTGACACAAATGTTCTCCAGGAAGGGCTGGCACAGACCAATAACTGGTGTCAGAGCTATGGACCAAAACTAAATGCCAAGATAGGCATAACAGGAAGTCATCTACCCCTGGTAACTATCATATTAACAACACACCCCTAAGAGTTGACCCATTAGTCAGGGACTTGGGAAAACACATAGACAATGATCTTGCCTTTGACCATCATGTGTCTACAGTAGTGATGAAATCATTCTATGTTATGCAACTTATAAACAAAGCTATGGCATTTAGGTCCAAGGAAGTAATTGTTCAACTGTATTTGACATTCATCAGACCTATCATTGAGTACAATACTCCCTTTGGTATGTACTTTACCAGGCACATCCAACCATTAGAATGCCCACAAAGGTTTCTCACTAAGAGAAAACAAGACGTAAGTAACATGTCCTATGCAGACCAACTCAAGGCCCTATCCCTGTATTCTGTCTCCTACAGGCTGTTGAGGGGAGATCTATGTCTGGCACACAAGACACTGACAGAGCCTACTTTGATGGACCTCCTGTATATCCACAAAACAAAAAGTATCAGAATTACCTATTCTAAGTTTAAACTTAGAACCGGTAATTCTGGTGCTTTTTGTTTTGCAGATATAAAGGAGGTCCATCAAAGTGAGGTCTGACAAAGCCTGGCACACAAGACATTATCAGACCCCACTTTGATGGACCTCCTGTATATCACCAGAATTACCTGTTCTAAGTTTAAACTTTGCCTGTGATATAACTAGGATCTTTTGGAGAGATAGGTATGTATCCCAGAGACTACCCCTTCTCTGGAACAAGCCTCCCATCCAAGAGAAGCAGAGTTCCTCCCTAACCCAACTCAAATGTAACTTGGACAATTGGATGGGAAACAGGAAATTCATCCCTGGTTTGGCACCTATGTCTCTAATCGACACAGTCATCCTGCAAACGGTTCATCTCCCAAGCCCCTGTTTACACTTATCAAGGGTACAAGAACTTGTCAGTGATTTGTCATGCATGGCTAGGCTTATAATGGCTCTTGTGATTGGTAGCCTAGTAGACATCTATAGCCCTATGGACCTATGTACTCTTGGATCCTGATTAACATGATATCCTACACACCATTTACTTTCATTGAAACTATCCCTAAGAAAGTGCTGCAAGTTTACTTGTTTCTGAGCAGGCAGTTGTAGGCCAACAATCAGATATGTATCCTCTATATTTCCCTACTAAAATGTCAAGACTTGCAATGCTGAGTCCTGAAGTGCCACGAAAAAACAAGACTGAAAATGCAGAAGAGCAAATAATGAACATTGAATTTCCTCCTTTAAACTTCTTTTTTGGGGAGGCCCACTGCAGCCCCTCCAGTGTGGATTGCTGATACATGTCTGAAATTACATATACCAACTGAGAGGTCACCATACTTCAGAGAAAAGGGAATTTTCCAAGAAATGGCAAATTCAAACTTAGTACAAGTCCGCAATGAGGTAATTCAGTCTCCACATTCTAGGATTAGGCATTGTGTGTCTCAACAGTTCAAACATTTTCCAACATACATTGCTGGCAGCAACATACTTATCACTCTGCAGGCATTTGTATTTCTCCTTGAGTCACATCTGATGGGAATGTTGGGTCATATACAATGTGCAGATGAGGGGCCATATGTAGCTACAGCAGTTGTGGTACTGGATTTTCCACTGTATATGCCTGCTACACACAATTTTTTAGGTATGCTGAGGGAAATGTGTGTGTTATGCACACTACTATAGCCCCTTGTTTGTTTTAATGCTGCAGCAGGGATGTTTGTGCAGACTCATTTACCAGCTGATAGAAATAAAAGGAATTTGGCTAGAACAGTTTCTATCATTGTTTAGAAACATTTTGTGAGGAGCAAGTGCCTGTAGAGGGTCTACTTTTCTTGATCAAAATTTCAAAATCTTGAACAAGAAAAGTAGAAACCCATTTAAGCGAAAGTGCACTACATCAAAAGTGCACTTTCGCAAAAGCCGGTTCACCGATTCGGAAAAAAACAAGACAAATAACTATAAACACTATTTTTCAGGGGGCAAGCCCCCTGCACCCCCCCCCTACTTAAATATACTAACTCCAAGATCGCACTACAGTGGGGAAAAGGATATATTTCCTTATACCCACAGTAATGTCCTTCGCTGAATCGACTTTTGCAAAAGTGCACTTTCGATGTAGTGCACTTTTGCTTAAGTGGGTTTCTACTTTTCTTGTTCGAGATTTTGAAATTTTGATCAAGAAAAGTAGACCCCCTGTAGATGTAGTCTGACATGGCACAAGTTAAAGCTTATAGTATTGCAGAACCCTTTGTGGATTACCTGGAATTGCATCTGTTGTATCTATAATGTATTTTCAGTAATTATGTATGTCTACTATTACTTTCAGATGTTGAGGACATATGGCACTCTGCAACTTTAGATATCTGATACACCTCACAGAAAGGATGCACATATTTCACAACATGTTATGATCCAAAGCTGCCTTGTGGAATGAACATATGCATCACACACCGGTATGCACATTCAACATCTTGTGTATGGTAACACGCTTATTACTAATCGTACCTCACATAACATAGACATAATTGAAATATTTGCCACATACTGGAAAGGGAGCTCATCTAGGATATGTTGTTTGTCTACCATGTAGGTGGTATATAGTTTGTTACATGTTGCGTGTACCAATAAAGATGTATTGCATTCTACTGCACATGTGTGTATTTGAAATCACTGGTTGGTCCTGCTTCCATTTTCACAGATGCCTTTCTATCTGCTCAACAGGGGCACAGGAAAATAATTTTCTTGTGTGGTGAAAGCCAGGGTACCATTTAGCTAGGCTTATATAGGCCCTAGAGCCAATAGCCTAGTACCTAGCTATGAATCTATGAACCTATGTTTTCCATGCTGAGGTAGGTTATTTCAATACCTTCAGGTAATGAACAATAGTACCAGTTGGAATATTTAACTAATTTTTCACTATTATACTATAGATTTGTACGTGATAGCAAACACAGCCAAATAAAATGCACAGTTAGAAGGTCTAATAATGTCCACAACTGCATATATTTGGCTTTGGGTCATATTCTTGTGATCCTTGATCAAAACATGTGTGCTAATTTCAGATGGGCAAAACTTTTTAAACATAACCTTATGCTGCAAGAGACACGCATCATTACATACAAAGCAAAAGATGTACATGTGTTACGTAATAAACATAAATTCTTCTATAACCTGTAATACTTTCAGCTTATAGTTTTGCTGCTAACAGCCCAGAATATAACTCATCTTTCTTTGGTATATGAATATGTATTGTCTTATCAAATGCATATTTGGCAACATTCGCTTGTGGGCCTGAATCACCCTATATAGCGCAGACTACTATAATATGTACAGAACAGTGTACCCATCTGTGACACTGCCAGCCCAACTATCTGGAATTTTGTAAATAATTTTATATCATTTGCGAACATTGATATGATTTATACAAAACTGTGTTATGTACTGAGCTTCACGAATGTAACCACAGCATACCCTGCTGGAACATAGGAGATTAACTTACAAAACTTCAAGAAAATAAGTTGAAATTAAGTGTTTTACGATGTGCTATAAAAGTTAGTTTCATTGCAGCAAGAAGACAGGATGTCTAGAGCTAGAAGTTTTTCTATTGTCTTGGAGAGAAGTATTTACTATGTTTACAATGTAAAGTGTTTCATTACTCTGTAACTTCTTAGCAGCTGCTGTTAGTATATGTTAGCCTGGGAACTGAAGGCAGGTGACAAAGAGTGATGTCATCCAAACTGACCCAGCAGTAATGTTTGATAGCAATTTAAGAACTCTCGCAGAGGGAGACTGTGTGCATTTTGTATCTTGCCTTGGACCTAGAAACATCCAGTCATCATCATCTGCATTTGCCTTGCTCTATAACTAAGTTATTTAGGCCAGAGTATCTCTTAGATATAGATATGAATATGGTAAAGATTAGTTTAGATTTTTTCTCCATTTATTTGAGACTGTCCTGCAATGTTGTTTTAAAATATTTCCTATGATTCTGAACTTAGCAGTTACTGTGGAGATTGAATACTGTCTTGTTCTTTTATTATTCATTATTAAATATATTTAAACCTGTCTTTGTGGCTGATATTTGTGAGATGTATTTAAGGTCTAAGAGTACTTGCATATGTATTTGGCGACACTGTACAGGCCACTCCTAAATAGCCTTGCTCTTGGTCACACTTACCATTTTAATAACATTACCCAGTAGGATTGGTCACCCTTTGTAAGGGCCTTAAGCAGCTGATAAAGAGGGGTTGGTGGCAGTGATAACCTGTTTCAGACTTCCCCAGGAGTGTCTGTGTGTTTGCGTATAAATCAAATCTGAAAGTGTGTATGTGTGTGTGTGTGTGTGTGTGTGTGTGTGTGTGTGTGTGTGTGTGTGTGTGTGTGTGTCAGCTACTTGGGCAGGGACACAAAGCACAGGTTGGACAGAGAGAATGTTGGGAGAACTTGGCTTGGAACCATGGTAAGGACTCAGCTCTATAGCTGTGCCAGTGGGGAGCCTTATTGGGGATATGGAGAAAGAGGGAGAAACCAGCCCCAGACTGACTGTGATGTATGTGTGCTCTTAATGGAAATTGTACTTTACTGTCTGTGTACTTGTCATCCTCCCATTGTGTACGTCCCTCACTGTTGCCAGTGGTGAGGATTGAGACTCCTTGATTACTGTGCCAGTGCAGGGGTGTCACATATAAATTGGTTGGCAGTGGTGGGATATCCACATCACATATTAATTGCTGTTGACAGCTGTGAGATAGCCACATCACATATTAGTAGGCTTGTAGTGGTGTGGATATTGAATTCCTGTAACCTGTGTACAGTGGTCACTTATGGTGTTTGTATGCTCAATCAGCCATGCAGTGAACATTCAGAGTTCATATCACAATTGTTTTATTTTTTTGTTAGCTTAGTTAGTCAGAGAGAGCAGGCAAACATGTCAGCAGAGGAGTATGGAAAGCTGACAAGGGCCAGTTGGCTGAGATATGCCAGGCTAAAGAACTGGTGCATGCCAATCTGACTAAATCAGACATGATTGCAGCTTTAGTCACAGCTGCATCACACCCCAGCAATCAGGAGGGCAATCAGACTGGCCTTGGAGATGTACAATGCTCAGAAAATAGACAACTCAACATTTCCATAGAGAACTCAAAAATCCACCTGGAGTTAAAGAGACTTCAGCTAGAGGCAAAGCATTTGGAAATAGAGGCAGAAGAGAGACTAAGATATCTAGAGACTGAGGAAAATGAGAAACTGCAATGTTTGAAGGCTGAGGAAAATGAGAAACTGGGATGCCTGGAAGCAAAGGAGAAGGAGAGGCAGAGGCAACATAAAAAGATGTTGACTCTTCACCAGAGTCATCGAGATAATAGGAAAGGGAGTAACTGAACCCCAGAAGCATCAAAGGCCATTACATTTCTTCCACAATTTACAGAGGGGGATACGTTTGATAGTTTTATTCATATGTTTGAGAGGGTATATAAACAATATAATGTTGACCAAGAGCTCTGGGTACAGTTCTTGACCCTCTTACTTCTTGGTAAAGCTGTAATTGCAATTTCTAAACTGTCTGATATTGATTGTTTAAATTATAATTTTGTTAGGTTGTCTTTTAGAATGTTTTAAATTAACACTTGAAGCTTATAGAAAAAAGTTTTGTGAGCATAGACACAAGGCAGATGAATGTTTGTGTGAATATATTGCTGAACCAAGCACTTATTTTTATAGGTACATGAGTGAATGTCAGGTCACTACTTTTGAAGGGCTGGCAGACCTTTTGGTGAGGGAACAAGCCCTTAGCACTTTGCCTGAGGACATGAGAATCTGGTTAGTTGATAGACAATGCAATACTGCAGATGAGTTGGGAAGAAGGGAGACCTATACCTAGTAAGCAGGGCATCACTGCATAGGAAAGGGACACCCAGTGCTACTCATGGGTCTAAGGGAACCCATGGTGAGCAGCCCAGACTGCCCAACAGAGTCCACCAGTAGCAGGGAAAGCCACTAGTCCAGGTACACTATATGTTTAAAATGCAGCTAGTGTGACCATATATCATATAGATGTCCATGGAGGCAAGGTGGGGAACAAAAGGTGGGAGAGCCAATAAGTGGGAATGACAAAATGCCAACCGTAGGTTGTCTCAAGACAACAAGGGTACCAAACTACCACAAGAGGTTATAGCCTATCTTGGTGAATGGGAAAGAGGCCATGGCTAAGAGAGACACAGCCTCTGACCTAACCATTTGAAGTCTGCAATGGTTACATAGGAGAACTACATACTTGGACTGTCTACTCCAGTCAAACCTTTAGTAGGGACCCCATTCCAAATACCTCTGGCTAGGATTAACCTTGACTGGGAGGGTGGAAAAGGAAGCCAGCAAGTAGGTGTGTTTGAGGATACCCCTACAGATGTCCTGATAGGGAATGATTTTGATAATGCAGTATCGTGTGTGCATTTATTTACATGCACTCAGGCTTGGAGACAAGCATGTGGGTCTGGTAGCCTGGAGGAGACCCAGAGAGACTGCACACTTGCAGCCAGGACTGATGAGGTGGTTACTTCAGGGAGGGAGCTACCTTGTAGCAGTGAGACTGAACATGAGCCACAGCTGCTTGTGGGTACTGATGTTCCCTTGGATACTGATGTTCCCTTGGACAGAGTTACTGCAAGGCAGAGGTGTGTAGTTGTACCCAGGCTGACAGTGAGGCACCACTCTCAGAGGATGCCAGACTACCTGTGGAAGGGGAGCTAGGAAGGGTTACAAAGAGAGAGTTGAGAAAGGTTCAGCTCTCAGACCCTACATTACAAGAAATTGGATGGGGGCTAGCATAATGGTTAATGTGTTTACCTCACAGACAGAAGGTACAGGGTTTAATTCTCACATTTTAGTTCATGGGGCTGGCACAGGGCACTAGTTACGATAGCTATGCTTCCAGCAGACTTAGGGAAGGGGTGTAGCTAGCAAATTCCATTTTGGTCAGGGGTGGGAGATTGGCCTAATATTTAAGGTGTTTACCATATAGACACAAAGTGCAGGATTTGATTCTCACATGGGGTAACTGGCTAAGCTTAAAATGGCCTGAAAGGGCAGATAGCCTAGTACTAACCTATGAACTCCTATGAACTCCTATAAGACCTGAGGGAGGTAGATAGAGAGGCGCCTGATTCTTAAGTGAAGGGGGAATCTGTATATTGGGACAAAGGGTTACTGTATAGAGAGTGGACCCCTGATGGAGGACTAGAAAGTTAGAGAATACAGCAGTTGGTAGTGCCCAGAACCTACCATCTAGCACTTCTAGCCATAGCCCATGATTTGCAGGCCATATGGGCATAAAACATATGAAAAGATATATTATGCAGAACCTTTATTGGCCTGGGATTTCCAGAGATGTAACAGAGTACTGCAGGACCTGTGAGCAGTGCCAAAGGTAGGCAAGGCAGGAGACATGGTGAAAGATCCTTTGATGCCTTTGACTGTGACTGAGGAGCCATTTAAGAGGCTAGCTATGAATATTGTGGGGCCTCTGAGTACCCCAAGTTCCTCAGGAAAAAAGTATATCCTAGTGATAGTATATTATGCTACCAGATACCCTGAGGCAGTGGCTCTGTCCTCCACTAAGACAGAAAATGTGGCAAATACTTTGTTAGACATTTTCAGCAGGGTAGGTTTTCCAAAAGAAATACTGACTGACAGAAGTGCCAATTTCATGTCAGACCTGCTGGCTTGTCTGTGGAAGCACTGTGGGGTGAAGCACCTAAAGAACACCCCCTACCATCCCCAGACTAATGGCCTTATTGAGAGGTTAAACTCTACACTCAGCATGATACTATGGGCATTTGCAGACCAGTTTAATAGGGAGTGGAACAAATATTTGCCCTATCTGTTGTTTGCTTACAGAGAGGTGCCCCAGGAATCCATAGGTTTTTCACACTTTGAGTTGTTGTATGGGCATTGGGTGAAAGGACCTCTAGATTTGATTTGAGATGAGTGGGAGGGTGAGTGTGAATCCCACAAGGAGTCTGTTGTGGCATATGTCCAAAACCGCAGGACAAGGCTCAGGGAACTCATGGTCTTGGCCCAGGAGAACCTGGCAGAAGCCCAACAGCAGAAAAAGTTCTAGTATGACAGGAATGCTTGAGCTAGAGTATGTTGTAAGTCAGTAGGTAATGGTTCTCATTCCTGTTAGACACAACAAGCTCCAGGCAGATTGGGAAGGACCTTACAAGGTGATAAGGAAGTGAAAGTGCCCCAGCAACTTTCCAGAGGCTGATACATTGTATCCTAGTAGGAACAGGAGATTTTGCCTTTGCTTACCTAGATGATATTGCCATCTACAGCCATTCCTGGCAAGAGCACCTTCAGCATGTCAGGGAGGTGCTGGGCAGGCTACAGAGGGCAGGGTTGACCATTAAGACCAGCAAATGTCAGGTGGGTATAGCAGAGTTCTCCTACCTGGGACATAGAATGGGGAGTGGTAAGATCAGGCCAGAACCTGCCAAAGTGGAAGTCATTCAGGAATGGCCTGCCCCAGTTACTAAAAAGCAGGTGAGGGCATTCTTAGGGACAGCAGTGTACTACAGAAAGTTTGTCCCCAATTATAGTACCATAGCTGCTCCCCTCACAGACCTGACAAGGAAAAACAGGCCAGTTAAGGTAGTGTGGACCCCAGTATGTGAGCAGGCATTCTGGAAGCTTAAATGAGCTTTGGGAGGACAACCTGTGTTAGCCAGTCCAGAGGAAAGCAAATCATTTGTTGTGTAGGTGGATGCTTCAAACCATGGAGTGGAGGCTGTACTTAGCCAGGTTTCCTCAGAGAGATTAGAGCACCCAGTGGTATGTCTCAGTCATAGACACCAACCCAGGGAAAAATGCTATGCAGCTGTAGAAAAGGAATGCCTAGCCATAGTTTGGGCACTGCAGAAACTCCAGCCTTAACTGTATGTAAGGAAAGTCACTGTAGTTACAGACCACAGTCCCCTAACATGGCTACACTGAGACAATAAGCAAAATGCAAAGTTACTAAGATGAAGCCTAGGGTTGCAAGCATATGATATGACAGTGCAGAATCACAACGGGGTTAGCAATGCCAATGCAGATGGGCTCTCAAGACAGGGAATTGGGTAAGGTATTCCCAGATAAGCTCAACCCTCTCAAACAACATTTTTCAAGGGTCACTTGAAAAACTAGCTCAAGTTTCCTGGGGTGGGGGGGGGGGGTTGTGACACTGCCAGCCCAGCTATCTGGAATTTTGTAGATAATTCCATGTCATATGTGAATATTTATATGATTTATACAGAACTGTATGTTATGTACTGAGCTTCAAGAATGTAATGACAACATACCATGCTGGAACATAGAAGAGTAACTTAAAAAACTTCAAGAAAATAAGTTGAAATTAAGTGCTTTACAATGTGCTATACAAGTTAGTTTGATTTCAGCAGGAAGACAGGATGTCTAGAGCTAGAAGTTTTTCTATTATCGTGGAGAGAAGCATTTACTATGTTTAAAATGTAAAGTGTTTTATTGCTCTGTGACATCCTAGCATCTGCACTTCTGAGAGATATGTACTTCTCACACAGAGATGTTAAAATCTGTTAGTATCTGTTAGCCTGGAAGCTAAAGGCAGGTAACAAAGAGTGATGTCATCCAAACTAACCAAGCAGTAATGTTTGATAGTAATTTAAGAACTCTCTCAGAGAGAGACTGTGTGCATTTTGTATCTTGTCTTGGAGCTAGAAACATCCACTCATCATCATCTTCATTTGCCTTGCTCTGTAAGTATGTTATTTAGGGCATAGTACCTCTTAGATAGATATATGAATGTGGTAAAGATTAGTTTAGATGTTTTCTGTATTTATTTGAGATTGTCCTGCAATGTTGTTTTAAAATATTTCCTGTGATTCTGAACTCAGCAGTTACTGCATTGATTGAGTATTGTCTTGTTCTTTTTTTAATTATTAAATATATTTAAACCTATCTTTGTGGCTGATAGTTGTGATACATATTTAAGCTCTTAGTGTACTTGCATATGTATTTGGTGACACTGTACATGCCACTCCTATTACACTGTAGGATTGGTCACCCTTTGTAAGGACATTAAGTAGCTGATAAAGAGGGGCTGGTGGCAGAGATATAGTCTGGGCAGAAGGTGACATAGCTAGTAAACCTGTGCCAGCCTTCCCCAGGAGTGTCTGTGTGCTTGGGTATTACATAAGACATTTCTGAGCTGAGCTACATATGTGTTCCTCCTACATACCTAAGCTAAGGGGCATAAACTTTAAATTCAGAGCAGTCCTCAAGAAGTTTCATCTCTTTAGTTAAGTACTATTCTTTGAGTTAACCAACTAGGAAGTCGTTCTTGACAAGTAGCTATTATAAACTGTTATGATTTTATTTATACATACACTACAATATTTGCAATTTTACTAAGAAAGAAAGGTAGAAACTGTTTTACTGCAATAGTTGCAAGTTAGTCATAAAAATAATCACACCCTCTTCCTCAAATATCACATAATACACTATGATGAACATGAAAACACAAGGATTTTGAATTTTCAGTTGAAACTGAAAAACAGACCAGAGGCCACTATTTTATGTGGAGAAGAGTTAGCCCCTGACATGTGACTATTTCCCCAGCACTCCATATTTAAAATGATTTGTCACACTCTTGTTTTATTTTGCAAGTGTTGCAATAGCAGTATTACTTACCGTAGTGGTAGCTGTTATGTGTGTTTTCTTTACTGGAATTATTTCTTTCCAAACTGAAATCTTCAATGCAGGGCTTCTATTTCAATCTAATCAGTATTGCGCTGAATTCTGTACTATATTTACTTCAGAAAAAAAAAAGTTCACATCACATGCAGAAGTATTCAAACAATGCACTGAATTTCTCTCCCCTACCCAAGAGCAACTGTGTGTGTGTGTGTGTGTGTGTGTGTGTGTGTGTGTGTGTGTGTGTGTGTGTGTGTGTGTGTGTGTGTGTGTATGTGTCCTGGATTCAGCCAGCTCTGCACGGAGCGCAGGAATAGTGCAAGAGCTGCTGCATGCAATATGGCCAACGAGCGATTCAGGAACAAACTCCTGGGACTTGCACGAGCACTCCTACACTATTCCTGCATGGACACCACTGCTATATGCTAATTACCTCATTTGCTGGTGACAACCATGCAAATAAGTTGCATTAGTGATCCAGGAAGCAGGCAGGCATCTGTGCAGGAATAGTGCAACCTGCAGAAACATATTCGGTTACTAACCTAATACATTTCTGCAAATTAGAAAACGGAGGCATGACAGCTTGAAATAAAGCATGTATTCAATGTAGTAGGCATGCCAATGGCCAAATATATGGTCATTGGCATGAAAAATAGTTGCAATTTTATAAATAACAAGTTTATTTATTTTTTTACCAATCTCGGACGTTTAAGCGTAGGGCAGCAGTGCGCAAATGGGATCAGCCTGAAAATAAGAAAAAAGTTGGAAATAAGCTTTTAAACCCAAATCAGCATTTTTCCATAATAGTCAATGGCATGCATAAGACAACAATACCAGGGAATAATGGTTGCTAAGGGGGAAGGCTCAGTGTGAGTGTAGTAACTATGAATTAGCATTCTGTTTCATGCAAATGAGGGGACTGATACTGAATCACAGATTTCCTCTCAGTATTAGCTTGCACCAACCCATGTAGGTGCAGCAACACCATTATATAAGTCTAAGAGGTAGATGACCTCATAAGGGGGAGTGTCATGCATACTGTAAGCTTATTGGAGCTCTGTGGCCTGTGTATGCCCTTAGCTAAGTACAACTAAGGAAGGGTGTGTGTCTGAGGCTGCCTAGCAGTGTTTACATTGCCTAAATGGGTCTGCACACCATGCACCAGGTTTAAAAAAAAAACAGGAAATAACAGCTCTGTTCATATATGAGTACTGGGTATGCACACAGCGCCTCAGGGCTTAAAAGAGAAGGCAATTGGAAGGGAAAACAGCAGTAGGAAGGCAATCAAGGAGAACTAGCATAGCTGGCAGGTGAAATGTATCAGAATCAGCTAATTACACATGAAACAGCCTAGCACACTAATATAAACTATGCAAACATCTACTAGTCTGGTTTTTCTCACAAACTCTACATCACCGGTGTACACAGATGGGGAAGTTTTACCTGACAAAACTAAAAAATGTTAGAGGCTGCTGTCGCTCTCATACATCAATATGTGCAAGAGGCTGAGGGTGGTGAGGATGTGAATGCTGACGGCCAACCCACAGTGAGGAGAAGGAGAAGAGTGTACAGACCCAGGGTAACCTACCAGGGGCTACATGAGCTGGACATAGTGGAGCACTATAGGGTGGACAGGGACATTCTACTGCAAACTGTTGCGCTGTGCTGGCCATGCCTTACACACAGAACCAACAGAGGGGAACCCATCCCAGTGGAAACCAAGGTATGTGCAGGCTTAGGAATACTAGACACAGGTACCTTCCAAAGGGCAACTGGGGATATCATGGGGATCTCACAGGCAAAAGCATCCAGGGTACTCCACCAGTTCCTGGATGCCATGTCAGCATATGCTGGTGAGCACATATATTTCCTCAACACCCGTGAGGCATTGACCAGCAATATGCGTCTCTATCAACAAATAGCAGAATATGCTGAGGTAGTGGGTATAATAAACTGCACCCACATACACATCAAAGCACCAACCAGTGAGCGGGGTAAAGTCTACATAAACCTCAAGGGTTTCCCTTCCATCAACTGCCAGGTCATGTGTGATGCCCAGGACATTATCTTGAAAGTGTGTGCTGGCAGCCCTGGAAGCTACCACAACTCCCACATCTGGCATATGACACAGTTGTACCAGTCATTTGCCAGTGGGGACCTACCATACTGCCACCTAGTGGGGGATGCTGGCAATGCACTGGAGCCATGGCTGATGACACCCATCAAAAATGCACACACACCTTAACAAGAACTCCATAATGAGGCCCACGTACAAACCAAAATTATAATGGAGCATGTGTTTGGGATGCTCAAGTCACGGTTCCGCGGCCTAGACATATCCAGTGGAGCCTTGCAATACTCTCCAGTTACATGTACACAAATGCTCATAGTATGTTGTATGCAGTACAATATGATCCTGCAGAAACAGCTGCAGCAGCAACAGCATGGGGCAAGACTACACAGCCCCCCACCATTGCCAAGTCTATCACAGGCACAGAGGAACTCGGAGGAGGAACTACCCAAGCCTGCCCATGTAGACAGATGGAGGCATGCCCAGTATGCCCAGGCCTTGGCAAAGAGGCAACACATAGCACATACACTGACACGGTAGGGACCCAGGGAATGATGCCTCTCTCTGACTCACACATACTGTAAAAGGGATGCCAAACATGACACTACCTGTGTTTTACCATGTATAGGGAGTGTACTATTTACATCTGACATAGTCAGTCCTCCAGTACCATCCTCAATACTTTCACAGCCACAAGGTAAGTCACTCTTCCTATCAATTGCTAAATGTAGTAGTATGTTCTGATAGTTGTATCTATGGTATGGATGTGAGCATGAAAGAAAACTGAGTGGCTGAATGGGATGGCAGCAGATAGTGGACACCTATATGGGCAGCATGAAATCCATAACAAATACTGGTGTCAACATACTAGGCAGTACTAGACAAGGTGACAAATCCCACTGCAGTACATGTGGTGGCCCAAATGTGTGTCCATAGGACACACACATGCATGTCAGTGAGGCACACATAACCACCAGCCTCAGCCAGCAAGACAGGTGTAGATGACCATAAAGAAAGGCTGAGCTAAGGTCTCCAATTGATGGCAATGGTTAACAGCCACCCTCCAGACCTACACAGACAGACTACAACAGGTCTGACAGTTGTATGTTAGTTCTGAAGAGTAAGAAGTCTGAAACTGAAATGTAGGTCAATAAAACCTAAGATCTGTACTCTACTGATATGCCTCCAGTCTGCATGATAGGTCAGAATACAAAATGAAATGGAAGCCAACAGAGTACCTGAAATACCAGTGCACTTATAGCAAATGTTTAAAGTCATCAGGTTTGCCCCCCCCCCACAATCCTATGTAGAAATGCAGTAATATGTAAGTGTGAGGTGTAATAGCAGTATAGCACAGATTACCCGAGCTGGCCCAATCTACAGGATAGATTGTTGCATGTGCACAATATGCAGGGGTCTGTGTGTTAAGTTGTTGTGTGTTCAATATTGTCTGGAAGTAGTCAGCATGTAGGCATGGAGGGTTGTGTCTCAGTGGCCTAGGGCAGTACTGTGGATGACAGGGCCATGTTCCAACAACTGCAGTGCCTACCACAATGCTTCTCAGCAATACTCATGTCAGAAATCGTCCATACTCACTGTCCAGATTTCAATATCTGTCACTGTCTGAAAGATGGACATGCCATGAATGTGGGCCCAGACATACACACAGTACACAGGTGAAAGTACCCTAGACAGAGTACATGAAATGTAACTGTCAGCTGCATACAACTTTGGAACTGTACATACAGGTTAGCAGCACATTAGTTGTCTGTGTAGTATGGAATACTGATGTAGTCTGGCCAATCACTGGCAGACCACAAAAGGCACAGCTATGAAGTAATGTCCCTGAACAAGGCAGCATAAGGGGAATGTCCCATGTATATCTGTGAGTCAGCTGCAAGTAGCTTCCATATCACACATGCACTTAGTTCACCCCACCATCAGCTTCAGGTTTATCACAGGTCATATCCTTGCTGTTGGGAATGCGTACAGTATAACCCCACTTCTGTATGGGAATACCCACAGAATGCAGCATACTGAAGAGGTGTCCCATGCAGGTTGTGTCCCTAGCTGTATGCAACACCCTGCCTGCATCCAGACCAATGGATTAATATGGACAGGAACTATTGCCATTAACACCTTGCACACTTACCCTGTCACCCCAGGGGAATCCACTGGCTCACAGCCTGGGAATGTAGGAGAGACAGAATGCACTGGCCTGTTACAGATGGCCTGCATCACTACCAAATGGCCTACAATCCTCTGTCAAAGGCCTGTACCTCACCCGTATTGCCAATGTATGGTATCTCATGGGGTCCCAACTAACAACATAACATATTCAACAGAAAACAAATGCAAGGCCATTTTGACAAATCCCAATAGCATGCCCACTATGTCCTGCTGTATGAACTGTGGACCAGCCCCTAAATAGTGTAAGGATGAAGGGCCAATTATAGGGATACTTCTCAGATATTGCTAGCATAATGTTAGAAAGAGGATAAAGTAACAGAGTGTGGGGGGTGTAGAAGCATGGACGTCATGGAGTGTGTGAAGTTTGAAACTCTGATGTGTGCTCATACTACTCTGGTGTACAAACCCAGTAATGGGTGGCTACAAACCTGCTTGTAAACCACAATGTGAAGGGGAACTGACCAGCTATATGAGCCCTACCTCTGGGTAATCTGGGTGAATCTGTACAGCTGAGAAGTATGGCCACAGAAGGATATTGCCATTCTGTTATGTCAATATATGTACAAGAAGGGAATCCTCAGCCAAGATAGTACCAATGTGCTGGACCATTTACATAGACCCATCAGCAAGCGTCTGCAGCTACCCCTCTAGAATGGCATGAGTTTGCAAGAATATGTAGGCTGCAGACCACAATACTGGACACAGCTTCATTCATCTTGTATTTCCCAGGAAATAACTGTGAGCAAATAAGTATATCTGTCAGTACTTGATGACATAATACATTATACTGTAAAACAGTACATATGTCTGAATATCTCTGCTAACCCCAACCATGTAACACAAGCAGTACAGACAGCAATAGTTAAAGTATCCCACTATCTGTCACCCATTGTGACTCCATATTGTCAAACTTTTTACAGATATCCTGCAGGAAAAGGTTAATAGCTATAGATGTAGAACACCAAACCCTGGACTGGAGTATAACCCTACCTGGAATAGAGTCACACACTCAATACAGAAGGTCATACTGGGCATGTCCCTACACTTAGAGAAATAAAGTCCATGTCTGACAACACAGTGGACTATACATATCTGTCAGTCACAGATGTCTGTGCACCCACACCACATTGCACACCATTCATGCTTTGCATACACATTGGATAGGAATACTCACACATATCCAAGGCCAACATACTATAATATGCCAAACATACACACACACAGATGTGGGGAAGAGAGAGACAGTGATTTCCCTTATGAGGCCTGTCCCACCCACCATGCATCCAATTGGCCGATATCACATGATGTGCTGATGTCAATCACTGTAAACATTCCTTTTGGTAGCCCTCAGCCCTATAGTATCTGTGGTGCTTGTGATAACTGTGTAACATGATAGTACAAATCAGTATTCATCTAGCATTTGTATAACAAGTCCTGTCAAATGTAAAGTTGTGTGTGACTGAATGTGTGTGTGTGTGTGTGTGTGTGTGTGTGTGTGTGTGTGTGTGTGTGTGTGTGTGTGTGTGTGTGTGTGTGTGTGTGTGTTTGTGTATGCATGTTTCCAGAGGAATGATTTATCTACACACCCTGGCATATAAGCATTAATCATTCCAGCTGAAAACACATTAAACAGCATTGCATTGATAAACCTTAGTACATTCACCCTGTGCATCAGAACCATATTAGCATGTCCCTGCATCGATGGTATGGATGACAGGGATGTGGCACAGGTATCATCATATGCACAGGGTATGTTATGGGTTTGCCAGAGGCCTAGGCTGAGCCATTTGGTTGACATCATGTGTGTGGGTTAGGGAGTTCTTTATTAAATGGGCTGTGCAGACTTGGTGTGTGCAGGTATGGAGGTGCCCTAGCTGTGTTGGTGATGTGTGTGTTCATGTATCCACACATTTCTGCCATGTGGTTGCCCTATACAGGAGTTTGTTGGACAGCTGCAGGGTGTACAGTTCACCGTGTCCAACCATGGACATGGGAACTGTGCCTGACAAGGGTTCCACGGGCACTACCAGGCAGAAGCCCAGATATGGTACTCTCCCCTGATGATGACGATTGTCCGCTGAATCCGCGTCCCTGTTGGGACCAGCCAGGACCACATGCAGGTGGCCTGCTGGATTGTAGTGTAGAAAGCACCTCCCTGCAGTACTGGTGCTGCCACTACAGGAGTGGCTGTGAGTTGTTGCACATCCATGTAGACCTCTACCTGCTGGTGTTGCTGACCTATGTTCACGTGGCTGACACCCTACTCCCACCACATGCTGTACCACAGACACCACACTGTTGAGGATTCCCATCATCTCACCCAACCATCTATCCATGATCTCTGCAAAATAATGGTGGGCACCTGCAAGATCACAAATGTTGTCACGTACAGCAGGAAGAGTAGCCCTCTGGAGCCTCAGACTATCTCTGGTGTAATGTTCCATACATGCCTATGCCTCCATAATAGCCCAAAACATGCATCTGGTGACACCTGCTGTGGCACCTCTGCCAGGGGCATGATGGGATCATCCCACCTACGAGCACCCCTGTACATCTGGCTGTGTGGTACCTTGCCGGTCATCTGGCTATGGCTGCTGTGTGCAGACACACTTGCCATAGTAACCACACTTTCCTGTCCCATGCCACCACCTGCCAACTGTCCCTCGTCTATTACCACTGGTGATGGAGTATGTATAGGGATTGCGGCTGTGTGTGGGATGGGGTGGATGAAAGTGAGATGTCAACCAATGGCACAGATTCAGCCCCTGACAACCCTGCCTGTGCCTCACTATGCCTATCATCATTGTCAGAGTCTGTATAGACACTAACGTCAGTTTGCCTGCAGGAGGGACCCTGACCCACCTCGCCACCTGTGAGGGGCAGACAAGAAATGTAAATTAATACCTGTACGTTATGGTTTACTTCTACACGCACACAAACACACACACACACACACACACACACACACACACACACACACACACACACACACACACACACTTACAGGTGAGGTGGCACAAAGATATTACACAGATCTCTCATTACCCAACAGTCAACATGCATGACATATGGTACTCAACAGCATGCACTGCAGCCATATTCAATCCTTGTTACCAACATTATACATCTCTGTGATGCATGAGTTGTGTTAGTAGATGGTGCCCCTTCCCCTGGAATACACTGCACCCATGTACACAGTATTGCTGTGCACCTATACAGCACACTGGCATGTACTGCACACCATACCTCACAAGTGTACAAATCATTGCTAAATGTGTATATGTGTGGCAGTTATGTTTGCTCTGTTGCTCACAGCCTCTATGTGTTTGTCTGACACATACCTGGGATGATATGAGGACTGATGTCAATAATTAATGCCTGCCCTTTGATGTGCGGATCTCATCATCAGCCGTGCATGTATGCGCAATAAACCCTGGTTACACTGACAAACTTTAAAGCTTAATGTGGATATGAGAAGTGTACACACCCTTTTTGATATGCCAGTCTCTTCTATGATATGCAATGGGTCCAAAATATTGCATTTGTTAACATTACACACACCTGATATGTGACCTGTGCAATCCAGTGCAGTATCATAGGTTCATTCACAAATGTTTTAGTCATGCAGATGCTGAATGAGATACATACAATATGTGGTTTGCATAAGTGTGCACACCCTTAACACAATGGTTTGTTGAAGCACCTGTTAAGTGAACTACAGCAGTCACTATTCCTGAAAGGGGTATACTAGCATGTCCCATCTTCACTTGCCATTATTTGGTCACTCTGCCCTACAAATGTCCCCCAACTCTGCCAGATTGCAAGGTCAGCTCATGTGAACAGCCCATGGTGGTCACATAGTGACTTCACTATTGCTGTAGAGTCAGGGTTATGTCTGGCACAATTCAAAACCTTCACTGTGTTCAGATACAGCCATTCTTAACAAGCCTTGGATGTATGCTTCAGTTCACTGTTGTGTTTCAAGCTGACACTCTTCCCCATCCTCAGCCTTATTGCAGATGCTTGACAACTATGGGCCACACTAGTGTTATTTTGCAGTGTTCCAAATTCCAAACACCATGTCTACCAGTCTAGTTCCAGCTAATGAGCAGCAATCCTAAAGGTGTACACTGGCACCAGCAAGCTAAATATTGGGGATGATGGCCCTGAGGTGGAGTGAGGTGTTGCTTATGCACCACACATATGTTTATGAATACTGTCTGTAGGTTTGAGCCGTGGTCTCATGACATCATTACACATTGCAACACATGCCTTTGGGAGACTTGATGGTATGCTTATGCTACCTGTAGAGAGCCCTGGATGATGTATCATGTGGGACAACTCTTCCATCTAATTACCATAACCCATAAACCACACACTAGGCAGAATCCAGACAATTGTTGACACAGGTACTGCACAGGCAGTACTTACTAGACATTCCTGCAAGTCCCTCAGTGTTGCTGCATGTTTCTGTGCAGCATCCATGACCAGTTTGCAACATGTTTTGCCATCTGTTTTGGATGGGCATCTGTTTATTTTCTACATCAATGTTGTCCCATACTTCATTCACACATGACTGTCTGCACTATTTGACATGGTGTATACAATGTTGATGTAAGCCTACTTTTCTCACTCCCGAGTGCTATCTTTCTGATATGGGATCCGTTTCATGGTTTGTAAGATGTGTGCAAGGCACAGCTGCCTCTGTTGCAGGTGAGTGGGAAAATGCCATGGACATACTTCTTGGACAGCAGACCATCACTTGGTCTAACATTGAGGCCCTGTACTTGATGGAAGGTGTGTACTCAAGAAGAGTGAATGCTGTCAGTACATCACAAGCTGCTTCCACAATATGTTATTTGGAGTGTGTGCACACATATGCTTCCAGTGTTTGTTAAGGTATGTATTCATAGGTTCATAGGTTTATAGGTTGGTACTAGGCTATCGGCCCTAGGGCCTATACAAGCCTAGCCAAACAATTCCCCAGATATTTCTTCCCACAATATTTACTTCCCTGGACCCCTGTCTAGCAGGGCAGCTGATGTGATCCCCGGGTTGAATTTCCTATCTCCCATCCAATCATCAAGGTTCCTTTTGAAGAGGACCTAGGAGGTGCTCTGCTTGAAATGTATGGGCAGTCTATTCCAGAGTATGGGGAGTCTCTGGGTCAGGAACCTATCCCTCCAGCATGTTTTGTTCATTGGGATGACAAGGTTTAGATCCCTGCAGCATGTGGCTCTGAGGGATTGGGATTCCTTTAAGTGGAGCATGTCCAATGACTTAGGGTTTGACATGGCCTTGTATGTTAAGCAGAGATCGCCTCTGAGTAGACGATATGCCACAGAGTATAGCTGAAGTTTTTTTTAGATGGTCAGCATAGGGCATCTGCTTTACACCTGTAATTCTTTTAGTGAGGTATAATCTGTGGCCTTTCCAGCTGTTACAAATGTCTTGTGAGGTACATACCAAATGAGACATTGTACTCTATAATGGGTCTAATGAGTGATGAGTACAGTGAGACAATGACCTCCTTTTGTCTGGATGAAAAGCCCTTAGTGATGAGGTGTACCACATAGAAGGATTTCCTGACTGTTGTAGTGATGTGGTTATTGAAGGTGAGACCACTGTCCACCTGTGTCCCTAAGTCTCGCATCACACTTTTGGTTTTTAGTGTATTGCCACCTATGTTGTAATTCATGGGTACATGTTTTTTCCCAAAGGGGATAACTGTACATTTCTTGGCATTAAGCTTGAGCCCATGGCTCTGGCACCAAGCATCTTTTCTGTAAGGCCCTTTTGTAGAATATCCACATAATTTGGGGATTCAGTAATGGCTCCCAGTTTGCAGTTATCTGTGAACTTTGTTAGCCAGAGTCCCTTAGTATTGGCCTGTACTTCAGAGAAGTAGATGCCAAACAAGAGCGGTCCCTGGACTGAATCCTGAGGTACTCCACTTGTCACTTGTCTGGAGCTGGATTTGGAGTTGGCTTCTTTTACTGTCTGGATTCTGTCAGTAAGCCAGTCAGCAACCCATCGAGTGATATAGGGATTTATGCCCAGCTTAGTAAGTTTATCTATGATTCCAGAGTGGGGGATGGTGTTGAAGGCCTTGGCGAGGTCCAGATAGGCTATGTGGGCAGACTTGTTGTCCTAACATAGGATTCTATATTACACATTCGTTGTTCATGTTAGGATCACATTACAGGTTGCAAAAGATGTGGAATGTGGTATTGTGATTTGACATTTATATCAGGAACAGTTGCCATTGTAATAGCGGTGCATACACTGTTGTAGCCACTGTATAAGGATAATGTTTCAGACATGCGCCTACTGTAGGCCATTTGTCTCACCATTATGTCATCTCTGTCCACACATCTTGCACTGACAGGTTGTTAGGTATACTGCAGGACTCTTACATACCCTTGAGATATGCCACCATGGTAACCACTGCGATGCAGTGGAGTTACACAAACAATAAGTGAACATGTACAGCATGCATTATGAGTAGGTGTGTTAAATGAGTGCATGGCAAATAGCATGGCCACAACATGGCCAGTGTATTGGCAAACCTGAACAAAACAACTCCATACTCACCAACTACAGGCTGCTGCCCCAGTTGTATACCAGAGGGACCTAAATAGTTGTGTGAGAGAAGTAATGTCAGCAGACACACCTGTGGTATTAATACAGGTTGGGAGCAGCATTTCAGCACATCAACAGTACAAACCCACAATACTAGAGATTATGCACATCTGTTAATTACTACACTCCAGCAACAGACTATCTTATCTGATACATGCATGTAGATACTTTACAGATGAAAATGGATACACAACAGTGGTCTAGTAATGTGCCCTGGGGCCTTACCTGCACGCTTCTCATCCATTGTGTGGGTGGCACCCACCTCCACAGTGCTGTTCAGCCTGATGGCTTGGCTGGTGGGCAGGTGCCCCAAGGCTGATGAAAAACTCCTCAGCATGTGTCAGTGGGGGCTGGATGGCATGCCCCCCACCTGTGGCTAGCTGATCCATCCTAACTGCAGCAGCACACTGACATAATTTTGGTTGTGCAGGCCGACATCATTTACCCTGTGGATGAACTCATTCCACAGGCCGGTCTTCTCCTGCAGATCCTGGGCCCTGCGGTCAAAGAGGATGGCATGATGCATGATGAGGTTTTGGATGACTGCATCATTTTCCAGGTTTGTGAATGCAGGCAGTCATTCACGAGATATTGTACCTGGAAGACAAAAACAGGAAAAAAGGTCACAGGACCTCCTATGATTGTCCACGTGCACATCAGCAGTGGATATTACTTGCAAATAATGCAGACTATATCATGACACTGTAAGCTGTCATGACTTTGACATCTTGCATTACACTCCTGGCCCTGACCTGTCCAGTTCCCCAATGTTGGACACTTAATGGCATAACCCACTGTTCACCATTCATTTCTGTGTAGAGGGATGGCAGTGGCCATCTTCCATGTGGATGATGTGTGGATGGTGGCATGTGTGTGTTTGATTGTAGTGTGTGATGGAACTGTGAGAACATGCCTGTGTTTATGTAGGAGGCAAACTGTGATATTCTCATGCCCCATGGATACTTGCGGTTGTTGCCATCAGTAGCATTATGCCCATGCTCACCACTGATGCAGGCATGAGTGTTGCTGATGTGCATATCCCCCTGTACTAATGTTGTGGACTGGGTGCTACTATTCTCGCCTATTCTGTCTGATGCAGGTTGCCTGTATCCATGGTATGTGTGTATGAGGTGTGCTTTACCCCAAGTACAGATTGACTTGTGTTATTGGCTCTAAGACTGCGTACATATGTGTAGACATAGTTGCAATTGGCCTTGGTGGCAACCTATTATGTGCTTTGTGTCTTGGTGCTGTCTACCAAGGGGGATTATTCTATCATTGGTGGAGGATGGTTGTACAGGTAAGGTACTGCTGATTCCATATAGATACAGTGGATATGAAGTATACACACCCCTGTTACAATGCATGGTACTTGTACAACTGGAACATGACCCCACAAAAGCACGTCAACACAATCCCCACCTGTGATGTATCCTATACCCTCTCAGTTCAATAGGGAACGTAACAACCTGTCCTGTGGAAACATATGGGAATTAATCCTCAGTACAGTAAAGCAGTTGAATTTGTGTGCACACCCTTACACTGATATGTTGTGTAAACACCTGCTGAGATGATTGCAGCATCCATTTGTCTTGGTTTGTACTCTAACATCATATCACATATTCACTTGGCAATGGTTGCTCACCTTCCATAAAACAGTTTTATTTATTTTTCAATAGAATTGTACAGGTTATGGGTCACATTTGAGGTGAGAAACGTTTTGACATGACTTTCTGTGGTCTCATTGGCATACAGCACACAGACCTGGCATTCCAGCAGGGGTGTGTACACTTTGATATTCAGTGTATATGGGTGTTGATATAACTGTTAGTGGTAGGCATGGACAGTGGGTCATAACACAGTTGTACGCTTCTCTGATTACTACATGATAAGCATGCCTACTGTAGTACCCATAGTGTCATGGCAATTCAAAAATCAGTAGCAGTACATGTTTTATTTTGTTGTATGCAGCGACAGTGATATTACACACATGTGCAACATGCACATCCTATTTTCTGGACTGCTTGTGACCCATGTTATTAGTTATGTGCCTTTCAGATGAACATATACATACATACATACACATGCTCAGGGGATACCTGGTATACATTTGTATTCTATGTCATTATGGCACACTGTATTTACAGTCTTGCAGATCAATCATATGTCTCAACCTGTTATACCAGGACTTCTGGTCATTGGTCCACATCACTGGGTGACAAAACAGGGAAGTTAATTTTGATAAAGTATTAATATAGCTTCCATAACACAAGTATATGTATAAGTGACTACAGATATCTCTCACAACTGTGAACATTGTCCAGAAGAACACTGTACAGTTAAATGTTATTATTTCAATATATCACATGCAGTTCAACACACACGTCTGCAACAGTGCCTTACTATGCTCATGCCCTATAAAGGTATCCTAGATTTACAGTACAAACATGTATAATACTCATATTCACAGGTAACGTATGGATATGGGCAACATCCCATTAACTGGCCTAGCAGTGGCACAGACACTACTGTTTGACAGACACTATAGTGGTTGCCATATGTGAGCTGTTCTTTCCCAGGGTGTGTCGGGCTCCTCAGCTGTGACCCAATCTATCCACCTCTTAGAGCATCACATGTGGACAAAGCCTTACATTAGGGGGGATATGTAGGGACAAATCGTAGATATGCCTATTACAAACCTATGAAGATTGTAGCATGATACATTTTGCATTGCCATGACTGATCTGAAGGTGGTGGGGTCTGAAACTCATGTGTCTGTCATGACTTCATTACTTCCATCTCCAGCTATTTGCCAGACTGATATAGATGTTTGGAGGAACAGAACAAACACTACGATGGCTAAATCTTGACATCCTGTGAAGATCTGCACAGCTGACAGGTATGGTCCACTGTAGACAGAGCCAGATGCTATGTCCATAGCATTTGTTCAGCAGGACATCATTACAGCAAGTAGTGATGGCACATATACATCTTTCATAATAATTTATCCCATTATTACAGACCAAGTACTACATTCAATTACATGCTTACATGTTTCACATACCTGGTTTATCTTCAGGTACGTTCCATGTACAGGATGTCTTCTTGTTTTTTATTTCTTATTTTGAGGTTTTGTTTATGTGTTTCTTTGTTTTTTTTTTTTTTTTTTTTTTTTTTGGTGTCTCTCTTTCTCCACTACTGAGATTGAGCTTGTTTGAGGAGGTTGAAGCATGGCTTTTGTAGGTAATGCTCATGTTCAGGTGATGGCCTCTGCACCAATTGCTGTTCTTCACTTGCTAACTGCATGCAGGCAGCTGTCTAGTTAATAGCCAATGTCATAGCAACCCACTACTATAAATAACTACATCATGTGGGCATTGTCACTTTATCTTTCCTGTATGGAAGACATCCTTCATATGTGGGGCAGCAGTGTTACAGACAGCAGGAAGGAATACCTCTTACAACAGGACTTGTAGACACAGGCCAACTACATGTTTGTGTAAGGTTCTAGACCTTGGGACAGTTTGTGAGTATTGCTGTTATATGCATTGAATATTGCTAGTTTTACAGGGATTATGTGTACATGCAAGTTTTGAATGGAATGCAGTCTGTCTGCATAGCTCTCAACTGTGGACCTATCCACATGATGGTCAGAGGATTGGCTGTTATGTTTTGTCTGTTCCCCACACAGGTCTTGTCTCTGACATATCAGTGCAATTCCCTCCTTTGATTGCTCTCAGTTCATGGCAACATCCATTTATGTTTCTGACTTCATATTTCTGAATAAGGGTATGGTGCAACCAATCCTGTAACACCATCAACTTTCACAGTGTATAACAGCAATGTTTCAAATATGGCCCTGTGTTTCACCCTTTGTCCTCCACATATATACCAGGCTTTGTCCAGATGTCATGCAGTAAGAGGTTGTTAGGTAATGGTCTATCATTATTTAGTGCTGACATTCCTGCTATCATTCCAGTGATGTTGTGGACTCCCACACAAGTTGTGGGGTAGGGTCCATATATATGAGGGCTACAGCTGGACAAAACATGTGTGACCCTGTACAGTTTGGAGGTCAGTGTATAGTGAACAATTAAACTGAAACAACGTAGCTGTATCATGAATTAACGCACTTGTGACAGTGATATGAAATATGTAATAAAAGAGGAGAAGCACAAGTGCGAAAAACAAGGAAAAACAAAATTCTTGATCAGTCCAGATTCTTGTTCAATCCAAATAACGATGTCCCATAGATCTTAAACAGATTGATTTATTCACAAATAACGTAAATACAGTGATAAGCGCTTTCACTAAGTTAGCTTCATCAGATCCTACAACTCTCTCCATGGATCAATGTTTTATATAGTCTGACTTAATTACTTAATACATTAATTAAAATCAGTTGCCAGTATTTAATTAAGCAATCAGTATACCATGGATACTGGACTTATAAATACAAATATAGGTTTAAGAACTATAAAATACATACAAGACTACAATGCAAAGAATAATAAAATCACTATAGTAAATATAATACGTTTCATACATTATAATAAAAAAACATTTAATGTAAAAACCCTTGATGGAAATAATAATATATATATATGTAGATTTATATTGACATTAGGAATAAAATAATTCATGTCTATACGTTATATGTCACAAGAATGCTAAATTGGGATGTGTATATGTCACAAGAATGCTAAATTGGGATGTGTATATGTCACAAGAATTGTCAGGAATTTTGATGCACTGTTTAGCTAGATGGTATTTGACTCATTTATTGTATACATATATATCAAACAACATTTGATATATAACACTTGTAATAGCTGTGTTCACTTTATCTTGTACATTCACATCCCAATTTAGCATTCTTGTGACATATAACGTATAGACATGAATTATTTTATTCCTAATGTCAATATAAATCTACATATATATATTATTATTTCCATAAAGGGTTTTTACAGTAAATGTTTTTTTATTATAATGTATGAAACGTATTATATTTATTATAGTGATTTTATTATTCTTTGCATTGTAGTCTTGTATGTATTTTATAGTTCTTAAACCTATATTTGTATTTATAAGTCCAGTATCCATGGTATACTGATTGCTTAATTAAATACTGGCAACTGATTTTAATTAATGTATTAAGTAATTAAGTCAGACTATATAAAACATTGATCCATGGAGAGAGTTGTAGGATCTGATGAAGCTAACTTAGTGAAAGTGCTTATCCCTGTATTTACGTTATTTGTGAATAAATCAATCTGTTTAAGATCTATGGGACATCGTTATTTGGATTGAACAAGAATCTGGACTGTATAGTGAACAATGTTATATGCCCTTGTAAGACATTTTATGGGGGAGTGGTATTAAATGTTTTTAACCTAGGCTGTTACAACATGTGAGGAATATCAGTAATAAGAAACATTAAGGTATATGGCTTTACATTTTCATACGTTTCACCATGGGAACAGTGGTGGGCTAGAGCTTACTGTCTTGCACACAGTTCTGCTTGTCAGTGTGATAGTGACATTTTAAGTTAAGAATTGTTATGTAACGGATACATTTACATTGTAACAATTGATACTTTTCTCCCTAGGGGGTTGACTACAGAGTGTAATTGGAGGCTGTTGAACTACATCTGTAATTAAGTGTTGATTGATTCTTATCTTAAAGGCAAGTGTGTTTTTTTTACTGTTGTACTGCTTGAAGGCTTTAGCCTAGACAGCAAAGTATGTTATGTTTTGTAGATTACTGTATTATGTTTTCTTTGAGAGTCACATTAATCACTTATTATCTATTTCAAACACTTACATGCTATAAGAAATGTCATAAACAACTGAAATAGTACACAAATGCAAACTGTATGTGGTGTCATGTCCTCTGCATTGTATGTGGGTATATGTTTCATGCAATAATTCTCATTTGTAGGAAAGAATCAGACCCCATTTGAAAAGGTGGTAACTATAGGAATAATGGCTGTTTGGTATTCTGTGCACCCTCTATACATACTCTCTCTATATATATATATGTATGTATGTGTGTGTGTGTGTGTATACGTATCATTAGAATGTGTGTGTGTGTGTGTGTGTGTGTGTGTGTGTGTGTGTGTGTGTGTGTGTGTGTGTGTGTGTGTGTGTGTGTGTGTGTGTGTGTGTGTGTGTCTGCATCATTAGAATGTTTAGTGCTTCCACAATGTTCATTCCCTATGGAAGACTGACTGTTCTGCATGATATGTTAGAGAAATCATCTCAACATCTCAGGGCTTAGTGGTAACTTGTTCTGGCTATGTTGTGCAGGATCCTGGGTTCAAGTCTTGCAAAGGCTGGTTGTTTTGTTGCAAGGCAGAAAAGTTCAGCTGCGGAGGACGGGATAATGGCAATAATTGCAAGAGGCCCCTATTTTGGGCCCCTTCACTCCCATTTACAGTGCCTTTGGTCAGATGTTTTGCAGTGAGAAGTTTAGAGTGTGGATCCAATGTCCAAATGCACTATATATATATATATATATATATATATATATATATATATATATATATATATATATATATATATATATATATATATATATATATATATATATATATATATATATATATGTATAATCCAACGAAAAGCAGCACATATACTATGGCCAGGGCAGACAAACTCTTCACTCACAAATAACGATACTTCAAAAATGCTCAGCTGTGGCTTCACATATATAAAGTATTTATTGAACATAAAAACAATTAAGATGATAAACAGATGATAAAAACAACACTGGTGAAGCAATAACTGGATAAGCGCTTTCGGGTTTCATCAACAACCCTTCCTCAGATCCTTCTATCCATCATTTCTTCTTCTTTTTAAAAGAAATAATCAATCAATGAAATGAGATCTTCAAAGCCAATGCCCATAGTTAGTTCAATCACATACGTCTCCTCAGCCTTCGCGACTTCAATGCCAGCTACATGGAAAATGCTGTATTTAAACCTGGTGATCTATGGGCTCTCAAATCTGCCAATCCAACGCATTTCTTCTTGCTCAAGTATATTGTTTAAATCTCTACCTCTTTCTGATGCATATATAATCTGTTAGACTCTAAAAGTGAAGCTGTACAAAGCATTGTCCCTTATGTGCTTCGCTAAGGGATTCTTATAGTCACTCAACCTAATATCGCTGATGTGTTTTGATAGTCTCTCCTTCATCTCCCTCACAGTTTTACCCATGTAGTAATTGTTACACACTGAACATGTTGCCAAATAGGCAAAGTTCTTTGTCGTACAATCAGCATAGAAATTACTCACATATTCAACTCAAGTTACTGGGTGAATAAAACTGTTTGCTGTGCATATATATTGGCACGTTGTGCACCTTCTGCAAGGAAAAGTGCCTCTTCTTTGAGGTTTGGCACATGGAACAGAGATTTTATCTTTGCACAAGATCTGTTTAAGATTCTTCACATTTCTAAAACCAAATTTCGGGACATCTCCAACAATTCCCTTGAGTTCTTCATTGGATGTAAGTATTTTCCAATTGCCCTTAATGATATCACATATCTTTTCCGTATCGACTCTGTGTGTCAGGGTCATTCTTAACTCTCTCTCTCAATCTTTGTGTCTCCCATGATGGTTCAACTTGTCTCCTCTTAAGATATGGCTTGCCCTCACCATCTCACTCACTTCTCGCATGCAGTTCCATCGACTTCACCTCTTTCTTCCTATAACCTCTTTCCATGAGATGGCTTGACATACCACATCACTGGAATGTAACCTTGACATTCTCAAGAATTGTCCCCTCATTATGTTGTTATATGTGTAGCCTGGGTGCATACTATTTCTTGGTAGAATACTGTTTTTCCAGCATTCCTTCCTAAACAGGCATGTGTCTATATTCCCATGATCATCCTGTAAAAGTCTTACATCCAGAAAATCTATGTGAGTGTAGCTATGCACCATAGTAAAACTCAAGAAGGTTGTACTGTCTTCCAAAAAAATGTTGAAATTATTCAAATCTGTCGTATCACCTTCCCATAAAATATAGACATCATCCACAAACCTTTGATACAACTTTAGATAGTTATTCCATGGATTTTCATGTCGTATCACTCTTTCTTCCCAATGCACCAACACTTTATTTGCATAGCTGTTGGCACATGGTGTCCCCATAGTTACCCCACACAACTGGATGTATAAATTCCCATCAAATGTAAATACATTGTTGTTAAGAGTGATTTCCATTAGGCCACAGATGACCATAACATGCCTTTCTTCATATATATTCTCCTTTAATCGAAAATTCTTCAGGGCTACTAAGCCATAGTCATTGGGGATGCTGGTAAATAAATTCTTAAGGTCCATACTGGCCATTAGATACCTCCTCCCATCTGTTTTGTTACTGACATGTTGGTATAGCCTCTCAATAAATTGTTTGGTGTCTCTTAGTACTGCCGAAGCCCTTTCCAAGGCCTTCTTAATGTGGTGCTCCACATATATCGAGGCAGGCTCCATCATCCAACCTGCACCTGCTACGGTTGGTCACATGGGTGGTTTACATGGATTTTTGTGCATCTTTGGCAGACACTTAAAAGCAGGGACGACGGGATTCTCCACTTGCAGATAGCTGCATAGTTCTTTTGTAATCAGCCCTTGTTTCTCATAACCTTCAAAACATAACTTCACTCTCATTATAATGTCATCAAATTCCTTTCTACTAATCTTCCTATATGAGGTTGTATCCTGTAAAAGTCTTATTACATCTTCTTTGTATTTGTCACTATCCATTAAAACGACTCTACCTCCTTTATCCACTGACCTTATTACCAATTCTGTGTTCTTTTCCAGATCTTTCAAAGCAAGTCTTTTCTCTGTTGTAATATTGTATACCTTCTTCTTATTTCCTTGTAAATATTCAGTGATCTCTTGTTCACACACATTAATAAATGTGTCCACCACTGCATTATTTTGGGGTATAAAAGTACTCGTTTTTTTAAACAAGTCCAATCCTGTTGCTTTGTTGTCTTTATATATACTTCTGAGCATAATGTCACGTCCAAGTAATTTCAAACTCAATATTACTTCACTATTTTCAATGCATCTCATAGGTATGAACTTCAACCCCTTATTGAGAACACTAACATGTGCTATATCTAGTGCAAAAGATGATAAATTAAAAAACAAGGAATCTCCATTATCTCCTTCTACCCTACTTCCATGTGTGATCTTCTCCTTTTACTTCCTCTGCCCAACGATCTCATATCTTTCATGTTTCTTGCTTCTCTTATGCAATGTGGGAGAAATGGAAAAACTGAGCTCTGTGCTCCATCCTTTGGTATTGCACCTAGGTTACTAGTCTCACCTGTTTGATTATTCTGACCTTTTCCCAATGGGCTCAGTGTCCCCATGGATTGACTAGTTCCTTGTATAATTTCCTTTACAGAAGAGCTTTGATGATCTTTATCTATCTTCCTAAAATTATGTTATTACTTTCACTTCTCTCATTCTTCCTATTGCCATCAACACTTGGCACATTATCCGCATGTTTATTTTGTATGTTATTTCTTCTTATAGGCTGCTCTTCCTTATTAAATTTCCTAGGCCATGTAAAGACGTCACCTCTTTTAAAGTCGCCATAATCCCTCTTGATTTTCTTGGTTTAATCTGTTCAAGTTTACCATCATAGAGCGATATTTTATAATATATTTCTTCCAACTTCGATGCACACATTTCACTGTCAAAATTACATTCTAAATATAGTTGTAAATCTTCCACCTTTCTAACCAATTCCCATTCCCTTGGTTGAAAATATTCAAGCAACAACTTCATATAACTACAGCTATGCTCTAAATTCAGGCGTTGCCATTTCCATAGTAATTCAGGTTGTGAGTTACCTTGTGTCAGCATCAACAAAATTCTTAGGCCCCTTGTTACTATATTGTAATGTAGACATGCCTCTAAATGTAACAGCTGCCACTGCAACCTTTTCAGTTCATACAAACAATCCTCCAGTTCTCTAGCATTTTTGTAAAAATCATGCATATTAAAGTCATTGGGTTTTTCAGAAGTATTCATGCTCATTTGTGCTACTTCATCCAAAAACTCTAGTCTCAGCAGTGGATTTTCTATATTGTTTAACAAAAATCTGTTAGACTTACTTTGTGAAGGCGGTCGTTTGTTAACTGTTCTTTTATTCAACAGCGGATAGTGTACCTCATTAACCAAATGTTCATTACTTCCATTACAAGCATCATTATTGACCTCTTGCTGTTCTTCTGCCATACCTCCATCATCTTTGTGAAAATGTAGAATAAATCCAAAAAAGAAAAAGGAAACAAAGACCAACAGGAGAGCGCTGCGTATGAACAAAGCACAAAACTCCAATGAAAAGCAGCACATATACTATGGCCAGGGCAGACGAACTCCTCACTCACAAATAATGATACTTCAAAAATGCTCAGCTAAGGCATCACATATATAAAGTATTTATTGAACATAAAAACAATTGAGAAGATGATAAACAGATGATAAAAACAATCCTAGTGGAGCAATAACTGGATAAGCACTTTCGGGTTTCATCAACAACCCTTTCTCAGATCTTTCTATCCACCATTTCTTCTTCTTTTTAAAAGAAATAATCAACCAATAAAACGAGATCTTCAAAGCCAACTCCCATAGTTAGTTCAGTCACATACGTCTTCTCAGCCTCCACCCCTTCAGTGCCAGCTTCATGGGAAATGCTGTATTTAAATCTGGTGATCTATGGGCTCTCAAACTGCCAATCCAATGCATTTCATCTTGCTCAAGTCTATTGTTTAAATTTCCACACAAATAAACATGTATGTATGGAAACTGTGTGTGGTGTCATGTCCTCTGCATTGCATGTGGCTATATGTTTCATGCAATAATTCTCATATGTAGGAAAGAACCAGACCCCAATTGAAAATGTGGCAACTAAAGGAATAATGGCTGTTTGGTATTCTGTACACCCTCTATATATACTCTCTTTATATATATCTATAAGTATTTATATATGTATGTCTGTGTGTGTGTGTTTGTGTGTGTGTGTGTGTGTGTGTGTGTGTGTGTGTGTGTGTGTGTGTGTGTGTGTGTGTGTGTGTGAGTATCATTAGAATGTGTGTGTGTGTGTGTGTGTGTGTGTGTGTGTGTGTGTGTGTGTGTGTGTGTGTGTGTGTGTGTGTGTATCATTAGAATCTTTAGTGCTTCCACATTGTACATTCCCTGTGGAAGAATGACTGTTCTGCATGATATGTTAGAGAAATCATCCCACCATCTCAGAGCTTAGTGGCAACTTGTTTTGGCTATGTTGTGCAGGGTCCTGGGTTCAAGACTTTCAAAGGCTGTTTGTTTTGTTGCAAGGCAGAATGGTTCAGCTGTGGAGGAAAGGATAATGGCAATAATTACAAGAGGTCCCTATTTTGGGCCCCTTCACTCCCATTTACAGTGCCTTTGGTCAGATGTTTTGCAGTGAGAGGTTCCGAGTGTGGATCCGATGTCCAAATGCACTATATATATATATATATATATATATATATATATATATATATATATATATATATATATATATATATATATATATATATATATATATATATATATATATATATATATATATATACATATATAAATACTTTTTGCCTACTGTTGAATGACTGTGCTACATGATATGTTTGAGAATACATCACACATATCTATAGCTCAGATGGCTTTGTGGTAACCTGCTGTGGTGTGCAGAGTCTTGGGTGTGAGACTTGCAAGGGCTGATTATTTTGTTGCTGGGCAGAACAAGGGCTGTTGGATACAGAGTGATTAAGGCACTTTTAAGCAGTTGTAAGTGGGTTTGTGTGGTAGTAAACAATGCTAACTTCCGGTTAAATATGCTTACAGACAGTTAGTCTGAAAAGTGCTTAATATGTTTAGGCATTGTTTAGCACCATGCAAACAGGCTTAGCCCACTTACTACTGCTTAAAATTGCTTACTCCTACTTACCCCTGTACTAATTTCTTTAAAAGAAAAGAAAAAAGGGGTGATAGGACAGTGGTGAAAAAGGGGGCATGCAGATGTAAAGACAATAGGGAAAGTAGCTAGGGATGTGCAGGACAGGTGTAGGGAAGGTCCACAGCTGTCCATTTCTTCTACATTTATATACACTTATATATAAATAAACAAAAAACAGCAACAATCCGGCCATCAAAGGAAAGCACTGTAATAAAAAGTATCCAACAAATGCAGCAACCAGTACAACCACCACGGCTATCATACAATTAAAACTTTAGTACAATAAAACATTCATAAAAATTAGCTATCCTTCATCAGATCAAACCTTCCATACAAACAGTTCTGTGTTTAAAAACTTCATCAACAAATCAAAATCACTGCAGTAGTCTATGTCCCCTTAGGGCTGGTTTGAGAGGTAGATTGGTGTTCATCCCAGGTAGCTTATCAGCCTGTAAGTTACCTATCCAATTCATCTCTGGTGAAACAGTAACATTCACTAAATCTCCTCCCCTTGCATTCTCATTAATGGCCTGTAGGGCTAAGAAGTGAAAGCTGTGACCATTGTTCTCCAGTATATATATGTTTCATCAAATAATTCTTAAAATTATTTAACCTAATGTCACTTATATGCTTTGAAATGCAGTCCTTAAACTGGCAATTATTCTTGCCAACATAAAAGGAACTGCATAAAACACAGCAAGCAGCATAAATAATATTTCTGGTCCTGCAGTTTGTATAAGATCTTAACTTGTATATTTTGCTTAGATCTAAAGTAAAGTCTATGTAGCAGCTCTTTGTTCAGATCTAATCCAATTTCCAACAAAAAAGGAACTTTTCTTGGTGAATATGCACCAGTTGTAAATACATTTTAACTTCAGATGCTTTTGTACATCCAGTGACTGGAAAAATATTTAAGTTAATATCTTGTGCAGACTGCAGGACCAGAAACATTATTTACACTGCTTGCTGTATTTTATGCAGTTCCATATATGTTGGCAAGACTAATCACCAGTTTAAGGAACTCATTTCAAAACATTTGAGTGACATTAGGTTAAATGATTTTAAGAATCCTTTGATGAAACATATACTGGAGAGCAATAGTCACAGCTTTCACTTCTTGGCCCTCCAGGTCATTAATGAGAATGCAAGGGGAGGAGATTTAGTGAATACCTCTGCACCACATGCTCCAGAGACCTCAACCTCATTACCACAGTCAACAGAACATGCTGGAGGGACAGGTTCCTCACCCAGAGACTGCCCATGCTCTGGAATAGACGTCCCATACATCAAGCAGAGCACCTCACTGACCCTCTTCAAGAGAAATCTTGATGAGTAGATAAGTAGTAGAAAGTTCACCCTGGGGATCACTCCAGTGGCTCTACTTGATAGAGGCATGGAACTAACATCAAGTGGCATGATGCCAGGGCACTTCTATGGGCTAGGCTTGTAAAGGCTCCAGGGCCATTAACCTAGTACACACCTTATGAACCTATGAACTTATGAATGTTACTATTTTAGCTGAGGTGAATTGGATAGGTAACTTACAGGCTGATAAGCTACCTGGGATGAACAGCAATCTTCCTGTCAAACCAGCCCTAAAGGGGCGTAACCTACTGCAGTGATTTTGACTCGCTGATGAAGTTTTTAAATAGAGAACTGTTTGTATGAAAGGTTTGAGCTGATGAAGGATACTGAGTTATTCGAAAGTGCTAATCTTTATGAATGTTTTATTGTATTAAAATTTATTTTTATGATAGCCATGGTGGTTGCACTGGTTGCTGCATTTGTTTATATATATATATATATATATATATATATATATATATATATATATATATATATATATATATATATATATATATATATATATATATATATATATTTATATATTTCATTTAGTAATCAGCAGCAAAATAAATTCATTATATTCTAACAAAACCCATACTATTTGTGATTTCCCAAATGCCTTTCACTGCGTTATGGAGGAGGACCACACAGCCTCATCAATATCAACATCACTGCCAACTAAACTTCCTGTTGAATGTAAATAAAGGTCATCCTTCTAAGGATTTAGAACTCCTACATCACTAACTAAACCAACAACTTGGGCTTCATGCTATCACTAGAATTAACATCTAGTCCTCAGAATTGCTTTCATTCACTGAACTGACATCCTTAGTAAGGTCAAAGGGCATTCCACAGAAAATCACACAGCGGTAGAGTATTACACAATGAAAAATAACACAAAAAAGGAAAAGTAATACTGCAAACTCTGAAATGATTATGGCAAAACTACAGAAGGTGGCACCCTAATAACAGACAACCATGAAGGTAAAAATAACTACGGATCACTTTAATATGTTTGAGGTCATAAAACATCAGAGAAGGACAGAAATTAAATCTGTAAAATATAGACAAGAACCATGTTTTGCCAACTATTTATCAACTAAATATTCTACTTCCAGACAAAGGGAGTTACTTTGTTAACAACTTTTAGAAGTCAGATCAATAAAACATAGAGGCAAACAGTATAGACAGAAGTGTTGCTGTTACATATGTCAGCAATCACTTATCTCCGACAGCATGCCTTTTTATTTGTTGGCTCTGAACATTTCTTTTATGCTAAAAACATGAAGGAAAAAAGAAAACACTCTACAGAATGAAGATATTATTAAACACTACCTTACATCAGTGAGATGATGAAGTGATTAGTTATTTTGTACTATTGAAATGCTTCCTCAAATCTCCATTTTGTAAGATGTGGAAAATGTTGCTATCTATAACCTGATCATATTAACTGATTTTATAGCACATTTTATAATGCATTGCTGTACTTGCTCCACTGTATTGAGATTAATTTTATCCAGAAATATTTTCCACAAATCATGTCCTGGGATAAGAGACTGAGGATAACTAAAAATGGTGAGTAATTCTACTGCTGAGTTCAAGAATTTGAGGCAACTTCCTTGACAGCTGCTCGGGCAGGGAAAACATAATTTCATGCTACATGAATTCCTTCCATAATGCAGTATTTACTTCAGTCTTTGCTTTGGCTGCAGCAGACATGTTTCACATGCAGTGTGTCCAATTCTTAAAATCCAGAACAGCTGCTTCTTTCAGGCACCAAGACCCTATAAATGTTACATCCATGGATGATAAGACAAACACAATAACAAAAATTGGGTAAGGTTTAGAATTTGATATCAGCAATTTGTGATGAAAAATGTTTTAATACTAATAAAATAAATTATTTGAACATTACAGAACAATTATACCACACTTAATACATGACTTGTACATTTCATGGAAATCTTATAAAGATATGTGCTGTAAAAAAGACAACTGTGAAGTCTGATATGAAAGAGACATATTAGAAGCCCCTCCCTTGACTTTAAGGAAACAACATCTAACTGGATATTAAAGTGGTAGAATATGTACCTTAATAGATGCAAACTGTATCATAATGTGAGTAGTGCTATTGGCAGTATTACAGACGTGTGTTAGCTTACAGGAAGTGTTCAGGATGAACACTGGCCTTTTAATATTATGGCATGTTGTTGTGTAATAAATAATCTTCTGAGATTAGCATAGTACTGTCTTTTTTTAATGTTCACTGTAACTATAAACTCACTGAGTCTGTAAATTGTTCTACTCATGCAATAAGTGTGCGCACTTTCTCATGAAAATGATATATGGGTTTAGAGGGACTACTCAGCTAAAGAATTTCATATAAGCAATCAAACAAACAGACAAACCAGTATTCATTTGCACTTCAGTACAGCATCATTTTTTTTTCTTCATCAAGAGTTATCAGGACCTGGTACTTACATCTTCTTTATATCTAGTCATAAGTACTGCAATACTGGCCACTGAAATTGATGGGGCCTGTTTTAAGGCATCACTGAAAATATTTAATATGACTTCTATGGATTGAGTAATCATACCCAAGTTTCTTAGTGGTAAATAAGGTTTGATCGAATGAAAAATTTGCCAAACCAGGAAGCAAAAGGAAGAGCTTGCTTATTTCTTTACATCAATGCTCTTATCATGTTACATTAAAGAGATTTTATATAAAGTACTTTGACTTCAGATGAGTTTTGCTAGAAATATTGAGATAAATATTATCAATGTGCATTCAGCTATGACAGAAACAATTCATCCTGTAACAAGGTATGTATTTCGCATTGTATTTACAAAATTCAACAGCATTAGTTGTTCTTTTTGCTTTGGAAATATGCAGGTCATTCAGATACTACTGAATAACCGTAGCTTCCCACAAGTCTAAATATTCAGAAAACATGGCTCTACTGCCCCCTTCTATTACTGATTGCTGATATATTTCAGTACTTCTGAGGACTGAGGTGTGGGCCAGCAGGTGAACAATCTTTTGAATTAGATGTATGTGAAACAGTTGCAGTCATATTCAGTCACAGAAACAGTACAATGAAAAATACATAAACACCATCCATTTGTAATGGCTCACTCAGTGAAATATGTGCTAATGAATCCTTGAAAGCATTTGGCAGTAGCAGCCCTATCACCAGAAGACAGAATACATGACATTTCATGTGCTGGCTAAATAATGCAGTAACTGACTTTTTTTGTTTTTACTTTTATATATCTGTTTGTGTTGTCATTTGTTTTTTGTCTCTCATTTCTTACGTAACAAGAATGGAGCTGAAAAGGGCTCCTGGATCTAGTTTGTTTGTGGCAAATGTATGATATGCTGGTCAGTTCACATGTCCATGACACCCTCATTCAAAGTGACAAACAAGCAGGCAAACAAGAATCAGGTCACCTCATCAGAAAACACACTAGATTCCTTTATGAAAGAGAATTTTGTCACACATATGTTTCTTCTAGTCATGAGGGAGATTTTGCTAACCTGTGGTACTGAGAAACCAGTAGCTTTAGCAACAATAGTCACATGAAATAACCACTCACTGTCTATATACTAGATCATGACATCTGATTCATAGTTTCTCACAAGCAAACAAGAAACAGGTCACCTGATCAGAAACTACCCTATTTTAATTACTCATGAGGGAGGTTTAGCTGACTTGTGGCATCAAGAAACCATTAGGTTCAACAAAACTACTGACGTACAGGAAATACTTCTCAGTGATCAGTTTCCACAAATGTGACCACCTGTGTACTGTACCTCTCTTCCCTTGCTGAACACTCTGCTTAAGCATTTACTCCTGTAGACATCCAATCCAATCCCAAGAAATGTGTCATCTGCTCTCCATTTCTCTGTCTTGCTTCTGACCTCTGATCCAAACTAGTAGCTCATATAGTCAACCTTTCAAATCACCACCTCAATCATTTCTCCACTGTTCAAATGCACCCTCATTATTCTTATTCCTAAAAAGCTTTCACTGTTCTGTTTAAAGGACTTTAAGACTATCTCAATTTTATATCCACTTCATAAAATATTTGAAAAACTCAAAGACAAGTGATACTTTAACCATATCAATAAGTATGACCTCACAGATGCACAGTATGGGTTCGAGTGCAGCAAAACACACCCTGGCTGCCACATACACAGCTACTAAGAAATCTCCAATGAGTATGGATGACAGTAAACTCACTATTTATAAACTTAACAAAGGGTTTAGAAAGTTTTCACTTGTACTTTCTGTAAAGCAAACGTCTGGTACTTGGATTCAGTCAGAAGTACCTGGCATGGTGTCATAACCATTTAACACAAAAATATTTAATGGGCCAGAAGAATAGCAATTTACTGCAGGCATTACTTTCTCTGTTGATGTCCCTGAGTTATCAGTATTAGACCCTATTCCTTTTTCATTATTTATTAATGACATTTGTTCAGCAGTTTCCTTTCAGAATGTTTTATGTTGATTATATCATTCTACATAGATATTGACAATCCTCCTCTTCAAAAAAAAAAAATTTTTAATTTTCACAAAGCTGCGCTGTCTAACCTCAAGCAAACTAAATATTGCCATAAAAAGACAGTTTGCATTCTATTCAGAGCACATCAAACATTATCTAAAAAGCAAAACACTCACTGAAAGCTCATGACAAATCTATCATCTAGAAAGTGCAATACTATAAATACCTTAGTAAAACCCGTATCCTTTCTCTGTCTTTCCCTACTCAACACAGTTCTAATTACCATGAAGGTTAACGCCCAGCTTTCGAGCAGCTTACTCCATCTCAAATAACCACCTGCCCAGGTTCATTGAACACTGACTATAAATGTTCTCATTACCATATTCAAACATTACCTTCCCATTATTATACTCCACTCTGCTAAAAACGATAACAGTATCAAAGCCAAGATCAATAACATTCATAGAGTTATTCACTTAGGACTCAGAAACTGGATATCATTCCATTACTTTCCAGGGGGCTAACTGGTTCTTAGTCCACCCTTCTGCCCCACACATTTAGCCTTAAATTATTTTGTGAGAAATAGTGCCCCTCCCTGACAAAGATATTTAATATTAAAGCCTCCAAAACCCCAGTTCAGCCTTAATACTGAAAAAACAATGCTTTCTGGAAAATTGTCCATACCAAATTGATCCAACTCCACAGTGAAGTTAGGAAACGAAATTTAAGGAAGTCAAATACAAATTATTGTTGTGCTGAGGGTAGGCCCATGCTTAATATACCAACATTTGTTTGGTTCTGCTCTTGCTGGAGAATTTGGGTATCAGAATGGGCTTTGAAAAGATTTTCTGGTTTGCAGTCATCAGCAGACTTGGTTAGCCATAGTCCTTTAAAATGAGATTTTATGTAAGAGAAATATATAGCCAAGAGGAGGCACATAGCCCTGCTGGACACCACTATTGACATTCATTTCACTAATACCAGTGGACTTAATGGTATGGGTTCTGCCAGGCAGTCAATTACTTATCCACTGAACTATGTATGGGTTCATTCTGAGTATACAAATGTAATAGACAGACTCCTGTCAGACATTACCTGACCTAAGGTATAGCAGCTTATTGGTGACTTTCTGGCTGTCAGCTACAAATCTTCTGCAATATTTAATCATATGATTTAGTTATGGTTTCTGTACACAAACCATCTTGTTTATATCTTTATCCAAGCCCATATCTTTATCCAAGAACAATAACTGGAAATGGTCAGGAACTATCCTATGTTTTAAAGCTCACTTAGACATCCAACTTATTATTCAAGCTCCTAAAACCACCGACAACCAATCTAACTGGTTATTAACCAAAATGCCCCACCTTGAACAACAGTAGACTGCAACTTGCAGTGGCATATATCTCTCAACTCAACCCCCTCAACTAATTTAAGTCACTTTTAAATGACATAAGCTCCATCTCTCACTCAGCAATAACCTCATAATTTTGAAGGACTTCAACCTTTCTGCAGGGATGGCTTGTGTTACTGGCTGCCTTGCTGCAGGCCAATTCACTTAAAAAGAAATGGTTTATGTAGCCCCAATTTAATACATGTGTGGAGTTCTGAGGAAAGTCGAGAAAAAAAAAAACAGCTTTAGTCCACTCACTGGGTTGTTTGTCAAGAGAGTTTCACATTATACTTACTCCACCAGTCAATGCTAAGGATGACAGAAATAACGCTCAACAAGTGTCTCACTAAGCTGCTGTATGACTATCTCAGATTGCCTCAAGTGACTGAGACAACCTGAGACTGAAAGTGAAAGAAAGAAAGAGTTATGGTAGGAGTGCACTAGCACTTGAGTAATATTTTTTAATGTATGGTATAGTATTTATTTATGTTATTATTGTTTTGCAACCACTATGCCTGTTACTGCCAGGAAGGTAAGCTCTTTACTTATTCAAGTGTATATGGGTGGTGTATGCATGCATGCATGTATGCAAGTATGTGTGTCGGGGCTGTAGGTGCTCTAATCTAAAACCACTATGCCTGTTACTGCCAGCATATAGGAAGGTAAGCTCTTCATTTTTTCGTGTATATGGGTGTGTGAATGCATGCATGCATGTGTGTATGCAGGTATGTGAGTGAGGGTTGTAGATGCTCTAAACTGTCCATGATTTTGCAGAATGTCTGTGATTTTTTTGCCTCAAATGTTTTTCTATTCCTTGTAAAGTTTGTGGCTTTTTCGATAAATCATTGCTGATTGTGGTTGTGGAGAATATTGGGAAAAAGATGCTAAGGTTGATGCTGCTAGGTAACAGGAAAAGAGGAAGGCCTAAGATAAGGTTTATGGATGTCGTGAGAGAGGGCATGCAGGTGGTTGGTGTGACAGAGCAAGATGCAGAGGACAGGAAGAAATGGAAACAGATGATCTGCTGTGGCGACCCCTAACGGGAGCAGCCGAAAGAAGAAGAAGAAGGTTGCTGACTGTGGTTACTGAATATTGATGACAGGCATTTGAATTTCAGATGTAATAGCCTTCATAAAAGCATGCTAATGCAAAGCCTGTTAATCTAATACGTTTTCAAGTATGAAAAGGCTGTAGCTGTCCCTGATTTCAGTTTTAGTCCTTTTTTCACAATTACATTTAGTTTTCTCCTTGCTAGGAGATTGAGCAGTGTGTGTGTGTGTGTGTGTGTGTGTGTGTGTGTGTGTGTGTGTGTGTGTGAAGATGAGATTTAGTTGCAGTGGATTGTATACAATATTATGACAGGAATGATCTCAGAGGATAAAGTCTTGAGAGACAGTCATTTATTTATTTATTCATTTGATGCAATCAAATATCTAAGGATTATATTTGCAGCCATACAAGTGATTGTAATTGATGGTCACATGTATGTGAATGGGGATTAAAATGCACTACTGTCATAATTTGTTAGTATTTTTATTGTATTACACAGTCAATAAAATTGGCTTTAATTGCTGGGTGCATGAACTGTCTGTGGATTAAGGGTTACTGATACTGCTGTCATTTGTTAAAGTTAAGCAGTTATTATTCTCTTTTTATTTATTTATATTTTTGTTTTATCCTTTTTGAATGGGCTATTCAGCAGAAACAGAAAGTGGTATTTCTACTGCAAGGGGACATTTGGCCAGACATTAGGAAATGTCCTCTACTCTTTTCAATAGATACCATGTGACATTTTACATCTACCTGTGCTGCCACCAACTCAAGCAGATGAGACCTTGGTTTAATGTGTCTTGAAGGACAGCACACTCAAGAGTGGAGCAGCATCCCCACCAGGCAAAGCAATGTCATCAATCCATTTACCTGGAATGGGACTCGAACATACAGTCCTCTGGTCATCTGGGACCAAAGATAAGAGTGTTAACTGTTCCTTCACAGGATATTACTACCACTTTGCAGAAATATAGTCCATTTCTGTGAAGTCAGCTGGAGTACTTTACTGAGTATTACTTACTTGCTTATTTATTTATATTTTGGTTAAAATATTTATTAACATTTCAGAACAAAAAAGAAAACAAATATATGACACACACAATTAAATAATATCACATACTACAACATAAATTCCACCAAATTAGGGTTTCTACCATACTATATCATATAGTCTTCTCAATGTATCATAAAAGTTTAAACAAGAAGCTTAAGTCATTACACTAAATATAACTATTTGCATTTTACAGAAAATCAGGAAGCCTGGACCAAAACAAAAATCTCCATTTTAAGAGACCTAAGCAGAATATAGATTACTTCCAATCCTTTCCAACTTATGCAACATCTGTCTTGCCCACTTTCATAAAAAATTCACCCAGTCCCCTAATTTTATTTGTTTTTCCTGCTTTGTCATAGGTTTTTCCATAGCCTGCTCAGGTTCATCTAGAGCATCCTCAGCAGTCCACTTCCATTTTCAGGTTATATCACTTACCAACCCAGGAAAAGCAGGCTAAGTGTAACTTTAATTTCTTTTCCTTAGACATTCTTCACAATGTCTTCCATCCCTTTCTTAAACTTTTCCAACTGTGAGCAGGCATAACAAATGTGGAGACAACTACTTAATACTTAACTCCCCTGATCCACACTTCCAACATTCTGGGCTTATATCAAGAAACACCTTCCCCAGCTGTTTAGGGTATGAACATATTTACATAATCATCTATACCCAAATATTGCAAACTTTCTTGCTTGTGTTTTGGTGTTATTCACTTCTAACCCTCTTATCCAGTCCTCATCATCAAAATGTTTTTTAGGATCCTTTTCTACCTCTTCTTAATCTTTTCCTGACTATATATGTCAACTATAACCAGACCTTTATAACATCTCAAGACTAATTTCAATTGTATTTCTTGCTTCCCTTCTAATATGTCTTATAAAAGTAACTAGGTACATATTCCTTATTCTCTCCCACTTATATCATTGCAAAATGTTAATCTTTCTACTTAAAATCTAGAAAGATAAGCTGCCACTTCACTGGCAAATAATATTTTACTGTGGCTTGTTGCCAAGTCAGAACCCTATGTTCACTAAAAAGCTGGTACAAAAACTTAGTAAAACCCTTGCACTTTCCATACTTCTTGTAGGTTATGGCTGTTCCTCATTTCTTATCATATCCTACTGACATCAGTATTTCTTTTGTGGCTACCAAGCTAGGGCTCATAAACAGCAATGTAATCTCTTTATTTATTTTAATTAGGCTCCTTGGTATGTTTCTTCCTTGTTCATTGTCTAGAAATTTTCAAATTAGTCTTTTCTTGCTACCTTTCCAATCATGTCCACTACCATATCCTTCTATACTGCTTTATAAATTTGCATATAAATGTTACTCATTCTTGCCAACAATACATCAAATTAATTTAGCTCTAAGTCTGGCACCAGGAGGGTACAGTGCTGTCTTTGTTATTGTAGTTCCTCTCTGGCCACTCTAGGTGCGTGCCTATCTCATATAAATGCTGTTTTCCATTGGGACAACTTTCAATATTCTACCCTTAAAAGTGGATAATCCAGTACTTGCATACCATGCAACAGTACTGACAACACATACCAGTTTATTCCTTGAATCTTCTGGTAGTTCATAGGTTCATAGGTTCATAGGTAGGTACTAGGCTATCAGCCCAAGGGCCTATGTAAGCCTAGCCAACAAGGTTCCCTGACTTACTCCACCCAAGAAAGTTATTTTCCTGTGCCACTGTTGAGCAGAGACACATAAGTGATCCCCGGGGTGTATTTCCTATTTCCCATCCACTCATGAAGATTTTTCTTGAAGAGTGCTAATGAATAACTTTGACATAGATGGGTAGCCTGTTCCAGAGTATGGGAAGTCTCTGGGACAGGAATCTATCCCTCCAGCATGTCCTGTTTATTGTGGTGACAAGGTTTAGGTCCCTAGAGCATGTAGCTCGGAGGGATTGGGATTTCTTTAGGTGTAGCATGTCCAACAGCTCTGGGTTTGACATAGCTTTATATGTTAGGCAGAGATCACCTCAGAGCTGTTTCCATTTAGAATGTGTCCTCTTATTTTTTTAAATATCTCATTATATGTCAAATTAAGAAATTGGTCCTTTGAGTTTCCTTTCCATATACCCAAGTATTTTAATTTATTCTCTGCTGCTAGAAATGGATATTGATTTAGGAAACACTGGGTGTATTCTAAGTTTATTATAACTACCTTTGGTTTGCTTTTATTAAAGCTGTATCTGGAAATGTCCCTGCAATACTTTAAAATGTTGAATGTCTTAGGAAGCTCTACCATTAGATCATTTAATGTCAGCAAAACATCATCGGCAAACAAAGAAAGTTTTAACCCTTGATTTCCCCACTGATAACATATCCTTAAAGACTGACATGTCTCCTGCACTAATGGCTCTAAGTATTAATGCAAATCACAGTGGGGCAGTGGGCAATCCTGCCAAATACCTCTGTAAAACTGGACACTTGAGAGTAATCCCACTAACACCTTTATTATTCCAATGAACCCTTCACATATTCTTAGAAGTAGGCAAAGAAATTGATCTGCAAAGCCCATTCTGGTTCAAATCATAAATAAAATCTCACCGTTCTTTATTAAACACTTTTCATATCTAAACACTGAATCAATTAAGCCTCCTGATTTTCACTGCCCTAATCAGCATTGGTCCTTTTGTATTGACTGTGGCAAAACTTGTGTCACCCACTTAGCTAAAATATGCATAAAGATTTTCTAGGAATGACTAAGCAACAAAAGTTTGAGATACACCTTCATCCAATAAGGATTTTTACCTTATTTCAGTATAACAGTTATTTCTGCCTACTTTCATATTTTGATACTTCTAGACCATGAGTAATCTAATTCATTAAGGAGAACCATATCTCCTCTAGATCACTCCCAATTAACACTTCAACTTCTGGAAGTACTCTATTTAGTCCTGATGACTTCCCATTTTTCTATTTTTTAAAGGCCTTTTTCAAATCTTCCCTTGTAGTGTACCACATTAACTCCTGCATCTGTCCTTCTTTTATTCCAGTGATGCTAATCTGTCGAGGTATACCTTTATGATATGGGCTTGGTTTTCATCTTCTGTTGTCAGAGTATACAGTTAATTATAGTAAGCCCTAAACACTTTTAGAATAATCCTGTCTCCACACGAGATTTCCTGTATTATAGTCTGTATTGTGAAGTCTTTTCAACACTATCAGATATCTAAGTTGTGCACAGTCAATAAAGTGGCTATTACTGCTGTGTATGGAGACTGTCTGTGATGGAAATGACAGCATGTGTGAGGGAGAGGGGCTCAGGGGAGGGGTTGAAGTGCAACTAAAAGTAGCATGTTGGCCATAGTTGTTTCACTTTCCATCACAACTATACATCCTCACTGAGCTCAGCAAGGTGCTGTCAGTGAAGGTCTGGGCAGGATGCATGTGAGAGCAGCTGATCATTGGCACAGTGATGCAGTGAGTAGATTTGTCATCTAACAGTGCTTGTTTCTATAACTCTCAACCTGGAAACATCAAAAATCTGGACAAAGGCCCATGAAAAATAGGTACAACTGGCCAAAACATCTAGGCACTAATTAACATAAAATTTACATATACAATTATGTAACCCCACCCACTCCAGTGAAATTGTGGAATACCAACATTCGAACACAAATTAAAGGACAGACAAAATATTAAACATAAAATATAACCAGAACAACAGTGTTTTATTTATAGTAACATTCAAACTTGTATAAAACTTTGAAGCCCCCCCCAAAAAAAATACCTGTAGAACGATTGCACCATCATAATGCACATATACATTGTTCAAGACCTCAAGTCTGTCATTCATGTTAGGGTGCAAACGACTGCACACGTCCCATCATAAAGTTCTAAATAGCATGCATAGAATAATATAAATCAACAGGAAGGTATATTACTAAAACAATTCCCACCCTGTGTGCAGGGAGAATGGCACCATTATGAATGCTTTAGACCATTAACCTGGCAATGTACGAATTAAGAGCAAATATCATCAAAAAGCAAAATGTGCCAGACATTAACCCAGATTATATAGACCACAGAAACATTTTAGTAATATATAAAGCACACCAAGAAGATTTATTTTCTATTCTGCAGGTCTAATCTGTTGTATCATCTTGTGACGAGATTTTAGCATTATGCATTACAAAAGCTGCATGAAAAAATGCTGGGAGTTAACCGAGTCTGTCAGCACATAGGGTTAAGGCTCTAAGCTATTAATTAGCTGCTTTCTGTAGTCAAAGGTACAGGGATTGATTTCTTTTACCTCCATTTGCCTAGTGTATGTCTCTACTCCTATGTCACTCCTGAAAATGGATACTTTGCCTAGCATGCCTAAGTGATTAACAGGGATAAAAAAAAATTATTTATCACTGTGACCTTCCCTTTTCACCATCAATAAAAGCAGCAGGGGTAGAGCCTAGATGGCTAACTGAGAGCAGTGAATTTTGAGAGCTCCATAAACTAGTAGAATAATATAGAAAAATTATATAATACTATATAATAGTACTTAGCTAACTCCCTGCATATTAACAGAAACTTTCAATTTCTTGAAGTAATCCTGAATCATTCTGGCAAAGGGCTGACTGATAGCTTTTTTAAAATCAGCAGCTACTTGGTAGGGCCATACTCCGTTCACTTTCTTCCCACCCCATATAATTTCCTTTATACTTATCCACTTTAACCACACCTCTTCTAACTCCTCCCCAGCCCATCCTAACTACTTCCTTACTGACAAACATCTTCCCCTCTAGCACCTTCTTACACACCACTGCTTATCTCTCACCCCTCCTTCCCACTGTCTACACATACTCTACCTTTATATCATGCCTTTCAAACCACAAACATTACTCCTGATACCAATACTCTGCTTCTTTTACCTCCTCACTTCCTACCACACACATCTACCCCCACCCTACTTCTATCCAACTAATTGGACTCTAAATCCAAACACTAAACCCCAGGCTCCTCTGCAAACCTGTCCTTCCATCCCAACCAATACTACTCTCCTTCCTAAAATAAAATTATCTCCCCCTCTCCCAACCTCCTCTATGCAGAAAAAAACATCTCCCCACTTAAACAATTACTCTACTTCAAACCACCACTTATATCAGAAAACATCCATCCTAACCCAGGCCCCTCTCACCCTACCCTGAACAATAATCCTCTTGTACAAAACTCAACCAACCTCACTCCCTCAAAAAAACAAGTATCCTTCTGCTCTATCAACCTCAGGAGTGTAGTTAATAAAGTCCAGAACTTCCATGCCTGGTTAGCTAACTATACTCCAGACATAGTCACCCTAACTGAAACTTGGCTGAAACCATACAGTCAAGATAGTGATAATACCCCACCTAGCTATAACACCCTTAGACTTGACAGACAAAAGAAAAGAGGAGGAGATGTAGCCATACTCTACCCCGATCACCTCTCTATAACTAGTCCAGTCCTCCCCTACCCTCTTTCTTTACAGCTGAACTCCTACTTGCCAATGTTAAACTTAACAACTTTACCACCATAACCTTTGTAGCAATTTATTTCTCCCTGGAGACAATCTTAGCATACTCAAGAACATCCTATCCCACCTCTCTCGGACCATCCATAATGAAACCATCATACTAGGGGATGTAAACATAGAATGGCTTTCAATACAAACTCCCAATACTACCTTTTGTATCAACTTACATGGATTTGAGAAGCTAATCACTACCCCCACCTATATTAACAAATCACACCTTCCACAGTCTCTTCTGGACTGGATTTTGGTGTCTCACCCCCAAAACTACCACAACCCTCACACTCTACCAAATGTCCTTAGTGACCACTGCCCTATCACAGTAACCAGACATACTCCCCATTTCATCAGACCTTTTAAGTTTATCACTTCCTGCATAATCTCATCTTTCAGTCCCGACTCTTTCATTGACCAACTCTCTAGAATTAACTGGTCCCATTTCACTACTCTCCCCATAGATGAGGCTGTCCACTCTTTCAACTCCACCTTTCTAAACATCCTCAACTCCCTTGCTCCTCTCTGCACAATAAGAATCAAATCTAACACTGCTCCTTGGCTGACCAAATCTACTCGAACCCCGATGAAAAACTGTGACAGGTTATGGAAATTATGGACTAAAATATGACCTCTTCTCTCCTACTTACGTATAAAGAACTTAGGAATCAAATAAAGAAGATTATCAACAAAGACAAGACTAACATCTATGCAAACCCTCCCACTACCCTAAAATCAGACCCCCAAAAATTCTGAAACACAATCAATCAAATACTACATCCAGGAATCCCTTCCCCTCCAAACCCATGTCCAAATAAAATTCCAGAAGAAACTGCCACTACATTTAACAATCATTTTATTGACTTAATAACTACCATAATAAAAGCTCTTTCCACTAGGAAAAATGCTAAAAACTCCACAATCTCTATGTCCCCTCCCTATCCTTCTAACTCTTTTTCCCTTAAATCTGTTTCAACTAACTATATTAAGTCCTTACTCTCCAAACTCAAACCCTGCTCCCCTCAGCTATTATCTACCTTCCTATTTCCAACAGATTGCTGCTGAACCCCTAGCCTATCAATTTTCACTCCTGATTAACTGATCTGTCTCTGAATCATATGTCCCAGCAATTTGGAAAACATTCTTCACATTACCTATACACAAAGGAGGTAATTCTAATGATATATCAAACTTCAGACCAATTGCTATACTGTTTCCCCTCTCTAAAATTCTAGAGAAATGCATTCACAAGCAGATAATGCAGTACCTTCTACAAGAGAGCCTTGTAACACACACACAACATGGATTCCATCCCAAACACAGTACTACTACTGCACTAATATCCTTCATCAATACTGTATCACTGGCCCGTGACAACAATAAACTAGTTTCATGTCTGTTCCTCAACCTCTTCAAAGCCTTTGACACTGTCTCCCATCCCTTCCACTTGGACAAACTCTCCCATTTAAAATTCTCTCCTCCCACCATATCCTGGTTTTCTAGCTATATCTCTAACTGCCAGCAGACTGTTAAATTGCATTCTGCACCATCACCCTCTCTTAACGTGCTAATGGGAGTCTCGCAAGAATCCATACTTGGGCCACTGCTCTTTAATATTTTCATTAACCTACTTTATACCTCTTGTTCCCACTCTACACTTGTACAATATGCAGGTGATTCAACTGCCATCACCATTGCAGACAATCCATCTGACCTCCACTCTACTACCCAAGCATCATTCAACACCATAGAGACATGGCTATGTGATAACAAATTAATTCTCAACTTTAAGAAAACTAAGCTCCTACTCTTCCTCCCCAAAAACCTTATCAGCCTCAAAACTACATTTTCCATCCGATTAAGCAATAACACTATAATTACTGCTGAACCCAGCACTAAACTGCTGGGGGTCATAGGTTCATAGGTTCATAGGTTGGTACTGAGCTATCTGCCTGAAGGCATATATTAGCCCAGCCACATTGTGCGGTATTTACCGCCCCTTTAGTAGTTCCCTAGACCCTTGTACTAGCAGCTAGTACCCTTGGCCCCTATCTAGTAGTGCTGTTGGTGTGATCCCCGGTGTGAACTTTCTGTTACCCATCCACTCATCAAGGTTCCTCTTGAACAGTGATAGTGAGGGGCTCTGTCTTATGTAGATCGGGACCCTGTAGTCTCTGCAAAGGGAATCTATCCCTCCAGCATGTTCTATTCATTGTTGTGTTGAGGTTTATATCCCTAGAGCATGTAGCTCGAGAAGATTTGGTTTTGCTAAGATGGAGCATGTTCAACAATTCTGGGTTGGACATGGCTCTGTACGTTAGACAGAGATCGCCTCTGAGAAAGCGGAATGCAACAGAGAACAGTCTTAGCTTTTTCAATCGTGCTACATAGGCAACTGTTTGAGGCCAGTAATTCTCTTGGTTAGGTACCTCTGTGGTCTCTCCAGCTGCTGGAGATGTCTAGCCAGGTACATTCCAATTGGTGCATTGTACTCAATAATGGGTCTGAAGAGGGAAGAGTAGAGGGGCAACATTACATCCTTAGATCTTGATGCGAACCCTTTCATGATCAGATGGGTCACATAGAAGGATTTTCTAACCACTTTAGCAACATGGTTATCAAAGGAAAGCTGGCTATCTACTTGGGTCCCTAGATCCCTTATTTCCTCTTCAGATTTCAGGGCATTACCTCCTATGTTGTAGTTTGTGGGTACTCTGTTTTTTCCAAAGGGGATTACTACGCATTTTTTTGCATTTAGTTTGAGACCATGGCTTTGACACCATGCATCAGTCTCATTTAGGCCCTTCTGGAGGATCTCCATGTCAGCCGGAGACTCTATTATAGCACCCAGTTTGCAGTCGTTCGCAAACTAAGTCAGCCACAGCCCTTCCATGCGTGCCTGTACTTTTGAGAAGTATATGCCAAACAGGAGGGGCCCCAGGACAGAGCGCTGAGGCACACCAATCATTACTGGTCTGGATTCGGACATAGATCCCGCTACTCTTACTTTATGGGATCTGTCTGAGAGCCAGTTTGCAATCCATCTTGTGACGTAAGGGTTTATGCCCAAGCTGATGTGCTTATCAATAATACCCGAATGGGGAATGGTGTCAAATGCTTTAGCAAGGTCAAGGTAAGCCATGTGTACCTCCTTTCTCTTATCTATGGCCTGAGTAACTGTCTCAAAGAAATCCACCAAATCTTTTGGAGCTCGCGTATGACACAGCCTGAGACACCATCTGATCCCATGAAGGCAGTGTTTTTAGCTTTAGATAGAGCCTTGTTAACCAACACATCAGTAATAATTGGACTTACACAATCCCTTGGAATGGTAATAGGCCCTGTAGCTGGTGCGGAGGGGAGAAATTTGCACTGCACCTGTCAGCCAAGATGTTGGCAATGTCAGAAGGGTCATTGTATTTTGTTCCATTTTGTACTATCTCAGAACAGACCTGAGCGTTGCCATTTAGGTTTTTGACATAGCCATAGAAGGCCTTATGGTTATCCTTGGCATCCTTGGCAACTTTCTTTTCAAAATTAGCTTTAGTTGACTTGATGAGGGCCCTCAATTTCTTACTAATGCTGATCAGGGATGATTTTTCTACTTGAGATTTGGCCTTTTTTTTGTATAAGTCTCCTCCTTTTATTGTAAAGTTTGTTTATGGCTGGGGTCCACCAGACTGGTTTCTTCTTGCTTGAGGAAGGAGTCTTGGTTTTATTTGGGATAGCACGGTCCATGCAATCCTGAAGATGCATATAGAGTGCCTTGGTGTAGGATTCCGCATCCTGGATATCATTATCCTTCTGCAAGGGAATAGTGAAGCTTTCCACTTCAGATAAAAGTAGTTTGAAGTTTGCTTTGGAAAGGTTTTTGACTATGTTTTTTTTACTGGGGGGGGGGGTGGAGGGGTGAGGATGTCCTGGGTTATCAGTTTGTGGTCGGATCTGACCAAGGAGGGAGTCATAACGGTTGTGGTACAGTGGGCGCCCATATTTGTGATGATTAAATCCAATATGTTGTCCCCTCTAGTGGGGGAACATACTAGTTGTTCAAGGGCATTTGACTTTATAAATTCTATGAATCGCTGAGTAATCACTCATAAGAGGTGATCAGATTAAATTTGATCTCCAAGTCACTAATTCTATCAAAAAGATTCACCAGAAACTTGGACTCCTTTATTGCAGCAAGAGACATTTAACCAACACAGCCAGAATAACTCTCTTCCATGCATTTCTTCTTCCCTCCCTTCTTTATAGCTGTCAGTTATTTACAAACCTTAATACCACACTCATTACAAAACTTCCAACTACCTATAATAAGGTGGCCAGATTTGCTGCAAACCATTGCTTATCCCTTAAATCATTGGACTGGCTCAAATTCCCTCATCTGCTCCTACTACATCAACTACAAATTATCCACTCCATCCTCTATCTAACATCTTTCAGTCCTAGCCTTCTATCTATTATATCTAAATATCCCCCTATGAGGACACTACATAGCTCAGATCAAGATTTTCTACAGATTTATAAACCCAAAACTAAAATAGGATGTTTACTGTATAACTATAACTTTGCTGCAACTTGGAACCAACTACCTCAAGAAATGAGGTCCCTTGACCATACCAAGCATTTCAAGCTAGCCACTTGGAGATACCTAACAAACAAATGGTCCTGCCACTGTAGTCATCCTCCCTGAAACTACCCTACCCCAGGTTCTAATATCTCCCCCTCCATCAGTCCTCTCATTCTTATTTCCCTGTTCTCCCATTATATCCTTCCCTTCTATTCCTTCTCCCTCATTTTCCTCTCCTTCCCTGTCTATCATAATAAGCATCTACCCCCTGTCTCACTGTTTAATCACTTCATCCTCATGCTATTCCTTTTGTACTTATACTGTATATACCCAAACAGGAATTATGAATGCATTATTCCTTTCATGACATTGTACCCAAATGTTTTCTTTATGATTTATTGTTATCTTGTTAACTGTTTGTTTAGTTGCAAATGATAATTTCTTAAATGTTTGTATGTAAAATTTAAAAACTCACTGTGGAGATTTTCTCCTTGGGTCTCCACTGAAAACAAGCCAAACGCCAAGCTGGACTAACTTGGTTAACAAATGTAAAATAAAATAAAAATAAATAAATATATTTTCAAGTTTAAACATCAGAAATCTATAGATAAACTACTACACTACATAAATATTAATTTTGGTGGAGATATACAAAAAAACTAATGTCAAGTAACTTGGAGATATATTGAGTCACTGAATATGAACAACTCAAGGAATTCTCATTCAGATGCTGCTTTGAAAAAAGAACTGCAAATGATGACATCTCCCTTACAGGCACTATCATTGAAGATGGATGGCTTTAAAAATGACTTAGAAAACCTCAAAATAAATTCTCAAAAACAGACTGATACTCTTAAGGAACTATTACAGCAACACCATATAAAAATAACAAATATAGAGGCTTCTCTAAATGACATTGAAGGGAGACTCAAAGAGGAAGAATTCCAAAAAGAATTTCTGCTTAAACAGAATACATGGCTGCTTAACAAAACAGATGACTTAGCAAACAGGGAAAGAAGAAACAACATCAGGATCTTTGGTCTGCCTGAAAACACTGAAGGAGAAGACATTATTTCATTCTTAACAACCTGGATTCCTGAATTTTTAGACTTGAAAGAGGGACTTTACTTTGGGATTGAAAGGGCACAATAGAGCACTGAGGAAACCTGCTTCTAAGTCAACAAATACTCCACCCAGATCCATAGTTATAAAATTTCTTTCATTTCTGAACAAAGAACTAATATGAAAATCTGCTTGGAGAAACTCACCCTTAAAATACAATCAAAGCCTGATAAAGTTTGACAATGATTATTCTTCCAGAATACTAGAACAAAGGGAAAAAGTCTGGCCAATAATAAAATTGTTGAAACAAAACAACAATAAAGCACAGCTGGCCTTTCCAGCCAAGATAAAAATACTTTTTGCCAATGAGATGAAAACCTTTAATGACTTAGAAGAAGCTACTATAGTCATCAAAAACAACATAGTGATGCTAGAAAGAAGAAACAAAAAAGTGATTCCAAGATAGCTTTCCCAAAAACATAACTCTTACAACTACATCTCTCAAAATATAAACTGATATGGTACATCACTTGTCATCTGTTTTTATTTTAAAAAGTAGGGTTTCTTAAACAACTGAGAAACAATAATGATTTATTCAGAATGTTCAAAGAGTCCAGTAATTCTTCACAAACAAAGGTAGGTCAAGAATGGTTATCATTTACAATATATATATATATATATATATATATATATATATATATATATATATATATATATATATATATATATATATGTATATAAGCCAAACAAAGCAACATATAATATAAACACAGAAGTTTCTATTCCCCTACTTGAACTCAATGAATACTTATCTTGTTCATTTTTCATTGTTTTTACTTATAAATAACTTAAATAATTAATTAACTAATTACACAAGGTACCATTCATCAGAGTTCAGACTCAAATGTAACAAATTGACATCATATATAATAGCAGTAACAGCAGAGTGTTTTGAAAAAAAAATGCTGTCATGGAGACTAATGCCCTCTTCAGTTAAATATGATTTAAGAATGTCATGTATATCCTGGTTGAATATAATAGTAGCAAGCTCTAAATATAGTTAATATCAATTATGACAGGTATCACAGCTATGAGTGCTGTTTGATCAGTCTTGATATGGTGTGCGTGGATGGAGTTGTGCCTGGCAGTTAGTACAAATGTCATTATTATTCTGTCTAAACATAGTTAATATCAATTATGGCAGGTATCATAGCTTTGAGTGCTGTTTGATCAATCCTGATATGGTGTGCGTGGATGCAGCCGTGTCTGGCAGCTAGTACAAATGTCATTATTATTCTGTTTATACATAATTAATATCAATTATGGCAGGTATCATAGCTTCAAGTGCAGCTTGATTAAGCTTGACATGGTGTATGTGGATGCTGGTGTGTTTGGCAGCTGTTACATGTTGCTGTTTTCATCTCCGGGAAGCTGTGGGTAGGGCTTGTGATTGAGGTTTGCTGATGCTTGTGCATTACGAAGAGACATTTGGTGTTTTAGCCTGGATCCAGGGGAAGGGGGTGGATAGAACTGTGATTTGGGATATTTTGGCAGATAATGGTTTGTTTGTATGTCTACTGAGTTAGAGGTGGGAGGGCTGGAGGAGTGTGTTGTCTCTTGTTATGGCGGTTTGTTGGGAGTTTTTTTTTTTTTTATCTGTTTGCACTGTTCTTTTCCTCGCTGCTGCCTCACTGAAAGAAAGGGGATTTAGGCTTCAAGTTGCAGTGAAGTGAACCTTTGCTTCAGGTGCATCCCAAGACTATAGTATGCAGTACACAGGCACATTAACAAAAACAGGTGCTCCCAGGTTGCTATGGTACCTGGACTATGTTTAAGCATCTGTGTTTGGCCATACCTTAGTTGGGCAAAAAGGAAGTTTCTTTGTTCACCAGTGAGAGTGGGGAGCTCAGAACAGCCTACCTGCCCTTGGAGGAGTGGTTTCTGCCTAGAAACTGTAGTTTTATTGGCCATTTTGGGCTAATTTCTCTCTCTTTAATCTTTCTCATAGAAAACATGCATTTATGTGGTTTTTGTGTTTGTATAAGCTCAGCAGATCCTGCCCAGGTGTCCTGCAGAGACCTACAATGCCAGAGAGCCAAAAGGAGAGCCTTTGGAGAGTTTAAGTACCATTTTTTTGTTTTTCTTGTTGCTTATTGCTATTTCTGCTTAAATGCTCGTTTTCTGGCATTTATTGCTTCTCAGAATATTCATTTTACACCAAAATTGCTTTTATTTGTGCCTGCACTTTAAAATTGTTTTTTGTTGTAAATTGTATTTTAACTGTTACTGGCTACTCATCAAGTGCAACAGCCATTACTGCACTATAAAAGTGCTTTTGCCTTTGTTGCTACTGTTTTCTTGAAAAAAAAAAAACAAAAAAACAAAAACATCCTGCTGTTTTCCTGCCTTACTAAGCTAGAAAATCCAGTTTCAGATACCTGCTGATACCTGGACTGTGTTTAAGTTTCTGTGTTTGGCCATACCTTACTTGGGCAAAAAGGAAGTTTCTTTATTCACCAGTGAGAGTGGGGAGCTCGGAACAGCCTACCTGCCCTTGGAGGAGTGGTTTCTTCCCAGAAACTGTAGTTTCACTGGCCTTTTTTGGCTAATTTCTATCTCTTTAATCTTTCTGATATAAAAACTGCATTTGCACATTTTTTGTGTTTGTGTAAGCTCAGCATATCCTGACCAGGTGTCCTGCAGAGACCTACAATGCCAGAGAGACAAAAGGAGTGTTTAAGTACCATTTTTTTTTTTGTTTTTCTTGTTGCTTATTGCTATTTCCACCTAAATGCTCATTTTCTGGGCGTTAATTGCTTCTCAGAACGTTCATTTTACACAGAAATTGCATTTATTTGTGCCTGCACTTTAAGATTTGTTTTTTGTTGTAAATTGTATTTTTAACTGTTACTGCTTCCCACTGAAGTGTGACAGCCATTACTGCACTATAAAAGTGTTTTTGCATTAATTTCTACTGTTCTCTTGAAAAAAAAAATCTTGCTATTTTCCAGCCTTATTAAGCTAGAAAAGTCCAGCTTCAGATACCTGCTGATACCTGGACTGTGTTTAAGCTTCTGTGTTTGGCCATACCTTACTTGGACAAAAATGAAGTTTCTTTGTTCACCAGTGAGAGTGGGGAGCTCTGAACAGCCTACCTGCCTTTGGAAGAGTGGTTTCTGCCCAGAAACTGTAATTTTATTGGCCATTTTGGGCTAATTTCTATCTCTTTTATCTTTCTGATATAAAAAATGCATTTGCACATTTTTTTGTCTTTGAATAAGTTCAGCAGATCCTGCCCAGGTGTCCTGCAGAGACCTACAATGCCAGAGAGACAAAAGGAGAGACTTTGGAGTGTTTAAGTACCATTTTTTTTGTTACTTATTGCTATTTCTGTCTAAACGCTCATTTTCTGGCATTTATTGCTTCTCAGAACACTCATTTTACACTGAAATTGCTTTTATTTGTGCCTGCACTTTAAAATTGTTTTTTTGTTGTAAATTGTATTTTTAACTGCTACTGGCTTCCCACTCAAGTGCGACAGCCATTACTGCACTATAAAAGTGTTTTTGAATTTGTTTCTGCTGTTTTCTTGAAAAAAACCCCCAAAAAACAAAAAAAAATCTTGCTATTTTCTCACCTTATTAAGCTAGAAAAGTGCAGTTTCATATACCTGCTGATACCTGGACTGTGTTTAAGCTTCTGTGTTTGGCCATACCTTACTTAAGCAAAAAGGAAGTTTCTCTGTTCATAGGTTCATAGGTTCATAGGTAGGTACTAGGCTATTGGCCCTGGGGCCTATACAAGCCCATCCAAAAAGGTACCATGGCTTTTGCCACCCAAGAAAATTATTTTCTTGTGCCACTGTCGAGCAGAGCCACAGAGGTTATCCCCGGGGTGAATTTCCTATTTCCTATCCAATCATCAAGATTTTTCTTGAAGAGTGCTAATGAGGAGCTTTGTTTGATAGAAATAGATAGTTTATTCCAGAGTATGTGAAGTCTCTGGGACAGGAACCTATCCCTCCGGCATGTTCTGTTTATTGTGGTGACAAGGTTTAGGTCCCTAGACCATGTCACTCGGAGGGATTGGGATTTCTTTAAGTGGAGCATGTCCAACAGCTCTGGGTTTGACATAGCTTTGTATGTTAGGCAGAGATCACCTCTGAGTAGGCGATATGCGACAGAGTAAATCTGGAGGTTTTTGAGACGGTCTGCATAGGGCATCTGTTTGAGGCCAGTAATCCTCTTTGTGAGGTATTTCTGTGGCCTTTCCAGTTGTTGTAGATGTCTTGTGAGGTACATACCAAAAGGGGCATTGTACTCTATAATAGGTCTAATGAGTGATGAGTAGAGGGGAGCAATGACCTCTTTTTTTCTGGATGAGAAACCTTTTGTGATGAGGTATGCCACGTAGAAGGATTTCCTGACTACTGTGGTGATGTGATTATCAAAGGAGAGACTACTGTCCACCTGTGTCCCAAGGTCTCTTATCACACTTTCAGTGTTAAGTATACGACCACCTATGTTGTAGCTCATGGGTACAGAGTTTTTACCAAAGGGGATGACAATGCACTTTTTGGCATTGAGCTTGAGGCCATGGCTTTGACACAAGGCATCTGTCTCAGTGAGGCCCTTTTGTAGGATGTCCACATCATTAGGAGTTTTGATTATGGCTCCTAGTTTGCAGTCATCTGTGAACTTCGTTAACCAAAGACCTTCTGTGTTAGCCTGTACTTCAGAGAAGTAGATGCCAAAGAGGAGAGGACCCAGGACTGAACCCTGTGGTACTCCACTTGTCACTAGTCTGAAGTCAGATTTGGAGTCTGCTACTTTCACAGTGTGGGTTCTGTCAGTGAGCCAGTTGGCAACCCATTTTGTGACATTGGGATTTATACCTAGTTTAGTGAGTTTATCTATAATTCCAGAGTGGGGGATGGTGTCAAAAGCCTTGGCAAGATCTAGATAGGCTGTGTGAACCACCTTACCATTGTCTACAGCTTTGGTGACTACTTCAAAGAAGTCTATCAGGTTTAGGAGACATGATCTGCCTTTTACAAACCTGAACTGGATGGGGTCCAGAGTTTGGAGATTACCAATGTCTTTGTTTATAAGTTCCATGATGATACATTTCATGGCCTTGCAGACCAGGCTCATCAGGCAAATGGGGCAGTAGTTCCCAGGGTCCGTGATGGCTCCCCCCCTTGTGGAGTGGGATAACCATCACTCTGCACCATTCAGCAGGCACAAAGCCTGAGGTGAGGCTATGCTTGAACATGGTACTTAGGTGGGGTGCCAGTTCGTTCTGTAGTTTGTATAGAATGTGGCCTGGGATGTTGTCTGGTCCCATGGATGCTGTGTTCTTGCTTTGGAGAGTGTGGTTTTTACTTGTGCAGCCATGATTACAGGAACTTTGCATTCTTCTGGTATAGAGAAGGGCTCTTTAGGGGGTGAGATGGGGGTAAGGTTAGCTCTGAACCTATCTGCCAGGATGTTGGCAATATGATTTGGGTCTGTATATTTAGTGCCATTGTGCTGTAACTCAGAGCAGATCTGAGTGTTGCCATTGAGATTCTTGACATAGCTATAGAATGCTTTGTGGTTGTCTTTAGAATCAGTGGCAATTTTGTCTTCGTAACTAGCTTTGGAGGATTTTAACAGGGATTGCAGCTTCTTACTGAGGCTGACCAGGGAGTTCCTCCACTCATGGGATTTTACTCTCTTTTGCAGCAGTTTCTTCCTTCTGTTGTACAGTTTGTTTATGGCAGGGGACCACCACATTGGCTTCCTTTTTTGGAGGATAGCCTTTTGGTTCTGTTTGGGATAGCACAATCCATGCACTCATGTAATTGCTTATAAAGTGCAATTGTGTAGGATTCAGTAGTCATAACTGTATTGTCCATCTGCATGGGTGTCATGAAGTTCACCACTTCTGTCTTAAGAAGCATGAATTTGGCTTTGGAGAAATTTTTTACCATGGTTTCCTTAATGGGAGGTGGGGGCAGGATGTGGATATCTAGGGTAATTAGCGTATGGTCAGATCGGACCAATGAGGCATTGACTTCAGGTGTGGAACACCGGTCACTCATGTTGGTAATGACTAAATCTAGGATATTGTTGGCCCTAGTGGGGGTGTGGATAAGTTGATCTAGGGCATTGGAGTTTATGAATTCCAGAAAGCATTGAGTGAAGGAGTTAGTACATGAGTAGTTTTCCCAGTTAGTGGTGGGGTAGTTGAAATTGCCCATTATTAGGGTGTTTGGTTGAACCCTAATATTTTCCAGTACATCAAGAAAAGAGGAGTGGGAATCCTGGGGCATGGTGGGTGATCTGTAGCAAGCTACAATTTGAATTGCAGTTTTGCCCAGAGTTAGTTGCACTTGGATAACCTCGGCTGCATTATGCTGAGCAACTAGCCTGGAGGTGTGGATATCCTTAATGAATATGGACATACCTCCACCTTTGGTGTTCCGGTCCAGGTTACATGGCCGAAAAGTGTGGTATGAGTTATAGCCTGGTAGTGCAGGGGTGCTCTCTGAAGCCTTGAACCAGGTCTCAGTCACTGCACAGATATCGATGTTCTCCATTTTTAAGGAGTGCCTCGAGTGAGTGCATTTTGAGATTTAGACTTCTAGCATTGAGTAGCATCACCCTCAGTATTTGCTTGCTTGTTCCTATTACGGTGGTGAATTTGTCATTTGAACCTTGCCTAAAAAAGGCACTATAGGGGCAGCAAGAACCTTAGCCAGTATCCAGAATCTCAGGGGTGACAGGTGCAGGCCATCTCTGGCAAAGCATCATAGTCTGTTGACCATGTCATCCCAGGCAGACAGATTCTGGATCCCTTTAGAATGGCACCAGAAGATTAGCCAATTGTTGAAGTCAATCATTTTGTCCTTGTACTGTGGCATCATTCTGGGTGATGGTGGAGTGCTACTCAGGGCTAGGGTCATACCTGCCTGGGCTACAAGATCGGAGAGCTCTTCCATGTCTCTTTTCATGTAGTCCAGGGAGGTACATCTCAGGTTGTTCACACCAACATGGAGAATGACAGAGTCATATTTGTACTTGTTGTGGAGTGACCTGAGTGCATGGGTTATGTGGCAGATCCTGACACTCGACAGGCAGCTGACAGTAACCTTCTCCTTGTTTAGCCTGATGAGTGGGAAATCAGTGTGCCTGACTATAGAGTCACCTATGACTAGTGTGTTGGGTACGTTGTTTTGCCTTATTGGCTGTGGTTGATTGGCACACTGAGTCTGTGGGCTATGTGTCATTTGGGTTGTGTTGGTGGGTGGAGTTTACTTACATTTCTGCTTTGGAGGTCTCTGTTGTTTGAGCAGATTATTATTGAGAGCCTCTGCGAATGTTTTTGTGTTTCTATGTGAGGATTTTGGTGGTGTAGATTTAGTGAGACTATGTGATGAGTGTGGTGTGGTGCAAGAGTTTATCTTCTCTTGACTGTCAAGTTCAGTCTTGATTGTAGAGAGCTTTACCTCCAGTTTGGCTAGGTAAGTGCATCTCTCACAGGTTATAGTGTTGGGTGGTAGGAGTAGAGGTTTGTCTGTGTACATGAGGCAATTTCTACATTGCCCCAAGATGCTTAGATTCATCAGATAGACAGGAGAGAACACTGGGAGCTGACCCTTGGACATGCTTGAATAAAAAACGATTTTCCTCTAGATAAGTGAGGAAAGTGAGTACAAGAGCTGTTTTTCTCTAAGCAAGTGAGGAAAGTAAGTACCAAAACTATATCACTTCACCAGTGAAAGTGGGGAGCTCTGAACAGCCTACCTTCCCTTGAAGGAGTGGTTTCTGCCCAGAAACTGTAGTTTTGTTGGCCATTTTTGGCTAATTTCTATCTCTTTAATCTTTCTGATATAAAAAACGCATTTGCGTGGTTTTGTGCGCCGGGCAGCAATGGTTAGCTAGGGTTAAACTATTCCCGACTTCACGAAGTCTACTCTTCAGTTTTTCCTTGGAACGAGACAAACCTTCAACTTTAGCACTCAAACCATTCATTTTACAGCCCAGCACTTGCTTAAAACTCATAACAAGCACTAAATACCCCTAGCACTAGCCCCCCTTATACTGTTCAGAAGGACAAGGTTCTCTATTTGTCCACACCAGTCAATCAGAAAAAAACAGCTCACTCTACCTATTCAGGCATGCCCAAATGGCACTTTCTGGTGTACTTTAAAGTCCACCTGGTGAATCTGGGCATTTTGAGGCAATGTTACAACTGCCTAATGTACACTGACAGCCCTCTCCTCCTACTCTCAAACACTAATATATGCGAGAGACTAAATTATGCAGCCAGACTGGAGGCAAAGCTCTCTCAATCCCAGACTGTAACTGACTGTGAAGAGGAGAAGGGTAATACTTGCAACATACCACCAGTCTCACATAGACCTAACAAACCAACACAGGCAAATAACACACATAAATACACAAAAACATACTTGGAGGCTCTAAATAAAAATCTGCAAAAGCAACAGAGACCTCCAAAGCAGATATCCAAGCAACCTCCACAACCCATCACCAACCATGAAACACATACTTCACATAATCAGTGGGCCACGCAATCACAGCCCTTAAGGCAAAATAACATACCCAACACACTAGTGATAGGTGACTCTATAGTCAGGCACACTGATGTCCCACTAACTAGGCTGGACAAGGAGAAGGTTACAGTTAGCTGCCTGTTGGATGCTAAGGATCCGCCACATAACACAAGCACTCAGGTCACTCCAGAACAACTACAAATACGACTCTGTCATTGTACATGTTGGTGTGAATGACCTGAGACATACCTCTCTGGACTACATTAAAAGAGACATGGAAGAGCTCTCTGATCATGTAGCCCAGGCAGGTATGACCCTGACCCTGAGTAGCATCCTACCCCCACCAAGAATGATGCCACAGTATAAAGAAAAAATGATCAACTTCAACAATTGGGTAAGTTTCTGGTGTCATTCAAAGGGGATCCAGTATCTGTATGCCTGGGATGACATGCTCGACAAGCCACGTTGCTTCGCAAGAGATGGCTTGCACCTGTTACCCTTAGGCTTTCGAATACTGGCAAAGGTTCTTGCTGCCCCCATATTGCCTTTTTTAGGCAAGGCTCAAAAGACAAACCCACCACCGTAAATAGCACAAGTAACCAAAAACTGGGGTAATGCTACTCAACCCTAGAAGTCTAAACCTCAAAATGCACGCACTTGAGGCACTCCCCAGTATGGAGAACATCGATATCTGTGCAGTAACAGAAATCTGGTTTAAGGCTCCAGAAAGCACCCCAACACTATCAGGCTATAACTCATACCATACCTTTCGGCCACAGAACCTGGACCAAAACACAAAAGGTGGGGGTGTATCCATTTTCATCAAGAAAACTCACACCTCCAGGTTAGTGGCACAGCACGATGCATCAGAGATCATCCAAGTGCAACTAACTATGAGTAAAACTGCAATCCAAATTGTAGCTTGCTACAGATCACCCACCATGACCCAGGACCCGCATTCCGCATTTCTGGAGACACTGGGAAATATGAAGGTCCTACCAAACACCCTAATACTGGGTGATTTCAACTACCCAAACATTAACTGGGAGAACTACTCATGTACTAACTCCCTTGCCCAACACTTCCTAGAATTTATAAACTCAAACACCCTGGATCAACTGGTCAACACCCCCAACAGAGGGAACAACATATTGGACCTGGTCATCACCAACATGGGTGACCGGTGTTCCACACCTGACATCAACCCCTCTCTGGTTAGATCAGGCTATAGACTAATTACTCTGGATATATATAAACAACAAAGACTATCAGTGAGTCCCAGCTCTACCTTCCAATAAAATTTATTTTCAGTTCCTTTTCTTTCTAGCCGCGCCAACAGCCTTTACAGAGTAAAAAATAATAATAATAATTACTCTGGATATTCACATTCCACCCCCAAACCCAGTCAAGGAAACCACTGTGAAAAACTTTTCAAAAGCAAACTTCACGTTGCTTAAGACTGAGGTGGAAAGGTTCACAGCCCCCACACCAATGGACAATACTGTCCAAGCTGCTGAAACCTATACAAAGGCACTGTATCATCATCTGCAGGAATGCATGGATTGTGCTAATCCAAGTAAAACCAAGACTCACTCCTCCAAGAAAAGGAAACCAGTCTGGTGGACCCCTGCCATAAACAGGCTCTATGATAGAAGGAGGAAACTAGTACAGATAAGAGCAAAATCCCTAGAAGGAAAGGCATTCCTGATCAGTATCAGCAAGAAACTACAATCCCTCATTAAATCATCCAAGGCTAGCTTCGAAAGGAAAATTGTCAAGGACTCCAAAGATAACCACAAAGCGTTCTTTAGCTATGTCAAGAACCTAAGTTGAAACTCTCAAATCTGCTCTGAGTTGGTGCAGAATGGCACAAAATACACTGAACCAACTGATATTGCCAACATTTTGGCAGGCAGGTTCAGTGCAACCTTCACACCCCTCTCACCTCCTAAAGGGCCCATAGCCATACCAAAAGAATGTAAGGCCCTGGCAATCACTGACACACAGGTTAAAACAGCCCTATCCAAAGCCAAAAACACAGCCTCAATGGGACTGGATGGTGTCCCAGGCTGTGTCTTACAAGAGCTACAAAATGAATTAACCCCTCACCTAAACACACTGTTCAAACTCAGCCTCTCTACAGGCTACATATCCACAGAGTGGCACACAGCAACAGTTATCCCACTCCACAAATGTGGCACCACAACAGTCCCCAGGAACTATCGCCCTATAAGCCTGACTAGCCTGGTCTGCAAGGCTATGGAGCATATCATAATAGAACTCAGTAATAGAGGCATTTGGAACCTCCAAACTTTGGACCCCACACAGTTTCGCTTTGTTAAGGGCAGATCATGCTTCCTAAACCTGGTGGACTTCTTTGAGACAGTTATCAAGGCATTAGATGAGGGTAAGAAGGTCCACACAGCCTACCTAGACCTTGCAAAGGCTTTCAACACCATTCCCCATTCTGGTATTATAGACAAACTCACCAACCTGAACATTAACCCTAACATCATGAGATAGGTTGCAAATTGGCTCATGGACAGAACCCAAACAGTGAGAGATGCAGACTCTAGGTCTGACTATAAACCAGTTAAAAGTGGCATCCCCCAGGGCTCAGTCCTAGGACCCCTCCTGTTCGGTATATACTTCTCAGAGGTACAGGCAAGCACAGGAGGACTTTGGCTGACCAAGTTCACAGACGACTGCAAACTAGGGGCCATAATTGATTCTCCAGCTGTTACAGACACCCTCCAGAAGGGTCTCACTGAGACGGATACTCTGTGTCAAAATCATGGCCTCAAGCTGAATGCCAAAAAGTGCATAGTCATCCCCTTTGGAAAAAAACAAAGTACCTGTGAACTAACACATAGATGGTAGTCCCCTAAATGCAGAAAAAGTAATAAGGGATCTGGGGACCCAAGTAGATAGCAATCTCTCCTTTTATAATCATATTGCCAAGGTGGTTAGAAAATCCTTCTATGTGGCCCACCTAATCTCAAAAGGATTCTTATCCAAAACAAAGGAGGTTATTGTGCCTCTCTACTCATCACTTATTAGACCCATTATAGAATACAATGCCCATTTCGGATGTACCTTACAAGACACCTGCAACAGCTGGAAAAACCACAAAAGTACCTCACCAAGAGGATTACTAGTCTCAAACAGATGACCTATACAGCCCGACTAAAGAAACTCCAGCTGTACTCAGTTACATACCTTTTACTCAGAGGTGATCTCTGCTTGACATACAAGGCCATGTCCAACCCAGAATTGATGGATATGCTCCCACCTAAAAAAATCCAAATCCCTGAGAGCCACATGCTCTAGGGATATAAACTTTACCACAACGATAAATAGGACGTGCTGGTGGGATAGATACCTGACCCAGAGACTCCCCATGCTTTGGAACAAGATTCCAATATACATCAGGCAGAGCCCCTCACTAGCACTCTTCAAGAGAAACCTTGACGGGTGGATGAGAAACAGAAAATTTACCCTGGGGATCACGTCAGTGGCTCTGCTGGACTGAGGTTCAGGGAACTAATGGCTCTGCTGGTCAGAGGCACAGCGAACTAATCTAAGGGGTGGCAAATGCCAACACACTCTGGCTAGGCTTATAAATGCCCTTGGGCAAATAGCCTAGTACTTACCTATGAACCTATGAACCTATAATGCTTAACGGCTCTGAGGAGCCTCCGAGATGATTCTCGGCAATGACGTTTTTGGTTTTAAAAAAAAAAAAATATATATATATATATATATATATATATATATAAAATAAAAGGGCTGTTTTAAACATGTACACATTTTGATGGTCTCCTAACACTTCAGTTAGCTCATTAAGTTGATTCTTGATAAAAAAAAAAATGCACACACACAATAGTTATGTAATGTATGATTTCAGTAAATCTAGACATAAAATATATAATTGCCATACAAGATGAAGCAGTCTGTTGAATTTAGATATTAAAGACAGGATTTAATAACATGGGCTTGTGTGTAATAATACTACTGTCTTAACTTGTCATAAATGACATACACTACATTGAACATCAAGGGGAAGCATGGTGATTTTCTTATATAAGTAAATATGCATAACAAGACATGTAATTGCTTTAACTTGAATTGTAGCTTTTGTAACCCATCTTGAACATACATAATACTTAAGCTGTTACCAAGATAACTAATGTTTTATACATGACATCAAACTGACAAAGTTGTTCAAGGGAAACAATAGAAGCCTGAACTAGGAATGTCACAGCATGTAACAATCACATTCTGAAAAAATAGTATTACTTTGACAATAATCACTCAGTTTAACCTTTGCTGCTTATACAAAATAGAATGTTGCCATTTAAATCTAAAAACTTTCAGTATTTGTCATAAAATGGCAATTGATGAAGATGGAAATGGAACTTGTAATCATTAATCACAATAAGTGAATTTATTGTTTTTAAACAATAATTTCACTCATTATATAATACGAAATGACAGATATGAAAATCCTTATGTGTAGGAAATGGGGGGTGCACTGATAATTAAAATGCACTAACTTTCATCAATGTTTACATAAAACAAACTTGATGCTTTAAGTAAGTTAGCAACAAACAAAGTGATTACATAAATGCTGGTAAACAATGAAATATAACTTCTGATATATCCAGTAAAATACACTGTATTATAAACATTAGGTATAAATATTATTACCATCTATTTATATTAAGAAATAAGTTTTGAAAGACTACATCAATAAGGGTGAATATGTTAAATAACTATGTGCTATAATCTTTTACTGCAGTTTTATATATGATACATCCTACTTTACTATGATTTAATTGCTTGTCATCTATCTTTCATGTAAATATTATTTGCTTATGCAATAAGTAGACATTGATATTGTATTAAAATTCTGTCTAATCTACAATAGTACTATATCTGTTCAAAATAATATAAATATTGCTTATTCCTATTACAAATATTCTCCATATGATAATTCAACTTAAGAGGCTCAGATGTTCTGGGTTGTCAAGGTATGAGTGATAATCTGATGGACTTAGGTTTATCCATCAGATTAGGAATGATTGTCATTCCATGGCTAGTGTGGATCTTAGTTTTGTTAAAATTTATTCATTTAAATTTATATCACAAAAACATTTTAGTATGCCTGACCAAAACATTACTTTATTGGTAAACACTGAAAGTATAAAACTAATAATTTCCTTTAAAAGCTCAAACATATACTTTATAGTTATCAGAGGAAAATGTTTAATAGTCACAATAAAACAAAAAATACATAGTCTAAATAACCTAAGATGGATTTAACTTTATTATCTTTAACTACCAATGGCTGAAACAATCCTAGCAAGAGATCAAATCTGCTGAAATATTAAAAACCGAACAAAGCACAAATTGTCTTCCTTCAAGAAACTCATTTCAAAACAAATGTCAATTACAAATGGAATCCTAAGGAATATTTGATATTGGCGTAATCCACTTATAAGACAAAGACAAAAGGGTAACAATTTTATGGAAAACAAATGTGATTAACCCAGAAATCATTTATAAGTATGAAGTAGAGAAGGTCTTATGGCATGAGTAATAGTTAAATATAATAACAGAATATGGACCCTAGCCAATCTATACTGGCTCCCAGGCATTGGATCAGGAACTGTTAAAAAACACTTGGATTTCATTTCCAATAATTATAAAGGCAACTTAATATTAGGAGGATATTTTAACTGTATATTTGATATTTCTGAAACTAGAAATAAAAGACCGCTGCATACATTTGCTGTATCAAAAGCTTTAAACAAGTGGGTAGAATAATTTCATTTTGTAGATACTTTCAAATTTAAACAAGATAAAGCCGTTGTTGTTTTTCCATCAAGATCACAGATTTGGTACCCAAACTAGAATAGATAAAATATTTGCTGCCCATGCCTTACACTCTCAAATCAGTAATTTCTCAATCACTCCCTGTCCCTTTTCAGACCACAATTCATTGATACTAAAACTTCAAAATGGGTTCAAACCATTAATCTTTAACTCCAGAATTCCAGCATATATAACTAAAATTAAAGAGTTCAAACCCTGGTTATTATCTGAAATACAATTCTTCTTAGATATTAATTACACCACAGAGATAAATAAAATGGGACTTATTAAAAGCTTACATATATGGTAAAATCCTAACTTGGTATAAAAACTCAGAGAATAGGATTCTGGATTATTAGATCTACAATCCAAACTTTTCTCAGTAAAAGCTGAAAAAAATCAAAATCATTTGGAGATGAAAAAGAAAGAAGAAGTATTAAGCAATAAATACAACAAAATTCTAACACATAAAACTAGCTTAGCTTTAGAAAAACTAAAAATGAATACCTTGGCCACTTTTCCCAAATATCTACATAATTTATCCACAATAATCAAAAACAATCAAAAGCTAATAACATTAAAAGTATCTTCCATGAAAAGAAAGGGAAAAATGTCTCGGATATAGATGACATTCTTGATGCCTATAGAAATCAATATATGAAACATTTACAAAAAGAAAATATACATATTGATCAACTAAATCTAGATGAAAAATGTTCTGATATTAAAAAAAACAGAAGAATTAAAACTAGATCTGCAATCACCCATATCCTACAAAGAAATTACAGATACAATAAAAGAGGATAAAAATAGTAAAGCTCCAGGTATAGATGGCATAATTATGGAAATATAAAAACTTTTTCCTTCAAAGATACTATCCCTCTTCCATAAAACTCTATTAGAAATTCAATCACAAGCTTTAATACCACCCTCTTGGAGATATTCCTTAATCACACCAATCCTAAAGGAAAACAAATCTCCCAACCTCTGTACCTCATATAGACCTATATCATTATTAAATAATGACTATAATATATTTACGACAATATTAACTAACAGAATGAAAATACCACTATCCAAGACAATAAATAATGATCAAACTGGATTTATATATCATAGACACACACATGACAATATTAAAAGGATAATTTCTCTTATAGATTACATTAATAAAGAAAATAAAGAAACACTCATAATTGAGTTAGATACAGAGAAAGCCATTGATTCCCTAAATTAGGACTATTTATTCAAAATTCTGGTGTTATTTGATTTTCCTCTTTCCTTTGTTTATCTACTAAAGAATATATATACAAATAATTTAGTGCATGTTAAGCTAGGTCTTTTCATCTCTGAATCTATACATATAACAAAGGCATTCTAAACAAGGATCTCCCATGTCACCGATTCTATTTACTTTGGCTATTGAAATATTGGCAGATTCAATACATAACAATACAAAAATCAAAGGAGTAGATGTTTATGAACAATACAATTCTAAAGTAAAGCTCTTTGCTGATGACATATTATTAACATTATCCAATACAAAAGTGACATTAGAAGAATTAGATATTTTAATTGATACATTTTACAGGACTTCAGGACTCCATTTCAATAAATCAAAATCAATATTTTTATTTTTAAATAAAAAAAAAAAAGAATTGCAGACGAATGGGAATCACATTATAGGAAAACAAGAATCTACCTTAAAATATCTAGGAATTGAGTTATGCAAGGATAATAATGAATTAGTCTCAAAAAACTACAATAATATCATCAATACAATTAAAATCTCTGTGTAAAAGTGGAACAAAATAATATTAAGATTTGAAGATAGACTACAGTTAATAAAAATGGTATTACTACCGAAGATTCTATATATAGCTTTCACAATACAACTGTTACCAGAAAGGAATATACTTAAAGAAATAAACTCATGCCTAATAACATTTTATGGTTTCCCAAAAGAAACAGAATAGCTTTAATACATCATATCAGACCATGGAAACAGGGAGGATTAAACTTTCCGGATATAGAAACATATATAAAAGCATCAATATCTAAAACTATCTCAGATTGGATAAGTCCAAATTATTCTGCAAAATGGAAAGCATTACTAACTGTAATATCAATAAATGAATTTGATTTACAAAACAAATTTCAAATAACAGATAAAAACAATTTGCCATGGTACATATTTATTAGTATGCAATATAATATAACTAAGCCCACTAAAACTCATATGATTAATTATTACATTGACTCATTTAGGAAAATTATTAATGCAAATATAAATTTAAAAATCTGGTTTGATCTTTTAACTCCATTCATAGATACAAAGAGCTATCCACATAAAATATACAGAGAAATAATTAATTCCTGGGAACAGAAAGGATTTGTTTGTTGGTTTCAATGTATCAAAGAACTAAAAGTTCTGGATATGCAAACAATAGAAACAACATACAAAATTCCTCAACAAGATTGGCTAACTATGCAAAGCATTCTGACGTATTCACAAGATTTATGCAGAATAATTAATAATTCCTCATTTAAAGAAATACCTAAACTTACAAAATACCTATATGAAATCATATATAATGATTATGACATGGGAAATAGTATTTCGAAATTTTACAAGGTATTGATAAATTATAAAACAACACCCAAATCATCATATTGGAATTATATAACAAAAGAACACACATTACAGCTGACTGAAGAAATTAAATCAAATATTTTATCAATAAAAATACATCCTTTACACTGTACTGGAAAGTTTTTAATTGGAAATGCTTGCACAGAGCATTTTTAACTCCAGATAGAATTACTAAAATTAATTCTTCCACAAAAGGAATATGTTGGAGGTGTGAGCAAATACACTATGCAGATTGGAATCACATTTTTTTCGACTGTGTTAAAATTAAGTCATTTTGGAATGGTATTAAAAACTTTTTACAAGCTTTATTTAATGAATCATTTAACTTATCTAAAGCTCTAGTATTATTAAATGTGTACGAAGGTCCTCATTTGAATGAGTCAAATATGTATCTAGTTTGGACAATACTTGCAATCTCAAGGAAGTGTGTAACAAGAAGATGGAATACAAACACAATACTGACTTTGGAAGACTTCTACAGCCTACTGAAGACCACAACATTGTTGGAAATTAAAATTAAAGAATTAAGGATTCATACTAAGCCATTTATTAACAATCCATGGAAAAAAGGCTTATCATTGATTGACACTTTACAATAACTGAACAGATACACTCTGATAACTGAATTGCTATACTTATAAAGTAATTGTATATATTGAGCTCTGTTATAGTATCAGGCTGATGTAAATAGTGTATAGTTATTTAGGTTATATACAAATACTATGGAATTTATTCAACTGTATTTGAAAAATAACAAATTTTTGAGAAAAAAAATAAAAGCAGCAGAAAGTCCTTGCAAAGAAAACCTACACTACAGATCTCTCTCTCTCTCTCTCTCTCTCTCTGTGTATTTATCACTCAGTTTATTAAATACCTACAATTCTGTAATCCACTGGAATTAACTGTACATGTCTTTGAGCCAGCTGCCACAAATGTGATGCCCCAACTGCTCCTTTTAAAGTTTTATTTTTTCTTTTGTATTATGGTATCATTAATATCAACTGTACCAATAAAGTAAAAAAAAGATAACTTTATGAATTAAACATTATGTACCAATGTTATATCCCCTAATTTTGCAAATGATTTTAGCAATGTAACACACAAGTTATTGTAACACAAGTAAAACAAAAAGACTGCAAATGCTGATAAATCCATGCCTACAGAAAAATGTTGTCAGTAATCACATAATTAGCACCTAATTCAGTTCTAGCTGCAGCTTCAAAAGACTACAGTTCAGAGCTGTGCTGTACTTTTACTGTTGCACTTCACAGTGAGCATCACATCCTTTTAAAGAACAGTATCATGGGGAAAATTCAGTTGTTATAATTGATTTTGTGATTTCTTAAAAGTATTACAACATGTTCAGGATACCTTATTGTTACAATATGGTTGGAACTAAATACCTTTGCAATAATGGATACTTACCTTGAGGTTGAGGGTGAGGAAAGGGTAAATTTCCTCATCCTGTGGTGTCTGTGTTAGGCAGTCAGTCTCAGCTCTGCTGCACTGCTGAGAACTTGCACTGTACTACCGGCTGCTGCTTCTGTTCTCTTCCTGAGAACCCCACAATGAGTTTTGTGTTTGCAGATTTCATGGCTAAATCCAATGCACTCCATGTCCACCGCAATAGTCAAGGCATAGACCAACTAGGCGGCTGCCTAGGATGCCACTCTATCAGGGGCACTTTTCCAGTAATCTGGATTGTGTCGGAAGACCATGATGGGGGCAGCAGATGGTGTGGGGAGCACTGTGGAGACCTTTTGCCTAGAGCACCAGTTGACCAAAGGCCTGCCATGGTGAAGAGATGTCAGCAGCATCACTGATGTGATGTCCTCTTTGCTTGGCTGCCGCAAGTCATAGATGGGCTGCAGCCAGCCAAAAACAACTTTTTTTTTTAAATATCTCTGACTCTCAGAGGAGTCTCTAACAGGCAGTCAAGCACTGTCATGACACTGATGTCATCACTCATGCCACTGCACATTGATTATGTTGTGGGATATGCTGGCAATATGTGATGATGATGGCAATAAGTAAAAATTGTAAATAATAAAAAAAACTGAGGTTTGAAGGGGCCACTCTGGAATTTGTGGCACCACATTATTGTGCCCTCAAAACTGGGAAATTCCAAGGATTTCAGTATGGTTGAGAGGTATGCTTGGTTCTTAGGTTGAGTTTTTGGCTATGATTCCTTCTGTGTGGAATCTGTATGTACTCTGTGCTTCTATAAGTGCTTTATCCATGTGCTTTTTTTTCTTCTCCTAGACCCTCAGCTATATAATGTGTATTTCTGGTTATTTGTGCTTTTAGGTTCATCCCAGGGAGGCAGATCCATGGCTTAATTCAATTACTCCCTCCAAACATATTACAGTGGAGTCTGACCATGTAGAATGATTTAAAACAATGGGGTTTGTACTAAAATTTAAGTCAAAGTGTGAAAAAACAAGAAGGAAGTAACCTATTTGCTGTGGGGCCAGGATGAGGTGAAAACAGTTCGGGATACTGCTGTGGTTCATGGGAAACTATTGTGCAACAGGGGAGTACATGGAGTCCTTTATTTAGGACTCCATTTCACCTAAAGATGGCCTTGTTGACTGCAGTCAGTCATTGCAGGTATATATAGCCAATAAAGTAGCTCTAATGAGGGGGCACATATTAAGGCAGTCTATGAATGAAAATGAATGACATTGCATATTGTTTGATCCCAGGTAATGGTCACTGACTTTCTGTAATAGAGCTCTGCTCCATTTCATTAGGCCTACTCATACAGTTGCTTCATACTGCCACCTTGTTTTTAAATCACCAGCCACCACTAGGTCTTGATTGTCTTTAGACTGAACAGCAGTGCATACATAAATGGAGTACTCAGGTCCACACAAAGTGCAATTTGTTTTACAGAACTGAAGGTCATTCTTTTGCTACTTTAACAACTGGTGAGGGCTTGCAGGGAGTAATGTATGCATTTCTGCAGGTTATGTCTAAGGAATGGTGTTACAGTGCTCAAAGTCTCTCAAGATTAGTGTGCTGAATGAATGGAGACGTGAAACTTAACAGAGTAATATCTATGAACACTTACTGCCTGGCAGATGTATTGGACAAAGGTGAATATCAGCTGAACAAAGGTAATCCCAAAAAAGCATGGGGCTGAGTCTTTTGAGACAGTATAGTTCAGGGAGAAAGACTTGTAACTGGCAGTTGTTACAAGTCTGGGATATGAAGGAATGACACACTAGTCGGCCTCCATTTATAGATAGTATACAGTAATTCTGGAAAGCAGGTCACAAATATTGAGGTAGGTAAGGGAGCAAGACAGCTAACTTGGAGACAAGCAGTGACCCGAGGGCCAAATAGGTATAGTAAATGAACAAGTTGGTAGGTATTTCTAGAGAATAACTCACATTTTTATGTGTTCTGAAGGATGCATTAAAAAAGAACATAATAGAATAGAATATAATAGAACAGCTAAGTGCCTATATTGGCTTTAAGGGAAACAAAGAAATAAAGTTTCTTCTGAAATCAGGAGAGGAGACACAGCTATGACAAACAAAATGCAAAACAAATTAATTTTACATTGTGTGTGCATGTGTGTGTGTGTGTGTGTGTGTGTGTGTGTGTGTACGCATGCATGTGCAAGCGCATGTGTATGTATGTGCATGTATGTGTGTGTGTGTGTGTGTGTGTGTGTGTGTGTGTGTGTGTGTGTGTGTATATATATATATATATATATATATATATATGTGTGTGTGTGTGTGTGTGTGTGTGTGTGTGTGTGTGTGCATGTGCTTATAATCTATATATATATATATATATATATATATATATATATATATGTTATAAAATGCATTTGATATATAAAAAAAAACGTGCTGTCTCCATGAAACACACATGTACACATCCAGTCTCTCTCTCACACACACACACACACACACACACACACACACACACACACACACACACACACACACACACATATACACACCCAGAATGAGACAAAAAGGATTGACTTTTATAGTTCATTCCCTTATATATTAATAACTATTTGCCTACTTTGCTCTTTATATTATCTAGTTTTGTCATAAAATGCAGCTTATCACACAGTGAGATAATTTTCAATTATATATGCTTAACCAAGTACAAAGTCTGAAGTAGTTATAGTTTATGTACAAAGGCTAAACCCGCCTGATATCAAAGTACATGAGAGACCAATTAAAAAGTAGGCAAGTGCAATCAGAATTGCAGATGTGAAACCTTGAAATAGTGAGATTAGATGTTTTCAATCACACAAGTGATTTATCATGTGTTTGATATAAAAAATGTAATTAACTTGACATATCAGATCAGCATATTCTACAACTAGTATAGATTTTTAATTCATTCCATCTTCTCTCTCTCTTTAAGTTTTCCTAACTGTTTTTAAAAGAAATTAAAAATAGAATATTTGTCTTAGTCTGTTCTCATTTCAGCTATTTCTGCTAAGATTATTCTCTCACACAGAAAGCCCAAAGGTTTCTGAAGACAATATTTTTTCATAATGAGACTTCAGGAAATTTATGAAGATGTACAGTTATGCTCTGAAAATCGTTTTTCTAAAGATTTGTAGCTTTAGTGTGAGAACCCTCATATCAACTGAATTTAACCCATTATCAAAATATTTTTTATTAAGATCCAGAACTTTATCAAAAGAAGTCCAGCTGGGACCACTGTCAGACTGAAAAAGAAGTTACTTGAAATTGCTCAGAACTGTTCATTTATAACTGTAATATGTACCTCCATCCATCTTGGTGGTCTCGGAATCATGAAGAAAAGTACCTTTCTTCATAAAAACAGGCAGCAAGATATTCTAAAAAGCAAAAAATTTACAGAGTGTATTTTGCTGTAACAACTGATGCTACCCTGGAAAAAAACAAAGTTGGTGACAATAACTTGTGACAAGAGAATTACGTAATGGCTTAGCTCCTTGCCCAGAATGAAGACTCTTTAAATCTCTTGTCCAAGGCAACTTCAGCAGAATGTCAAAGGTCCCAGAAACCTAAAGATACATTTACTTTAGTTTGAAAGGCTTATTTGTTTTTGGTGTAGAAGTTGCACTGTTTCTGTCCTAGTTTTCATTATGGTACGACACACTACCAGACATTTCAGGTGGCCTTATTTTGTCCTAGGGAAGCAGAGTCCTGAGAAGTGCAACTTATTTTCATGTCTTACGTCATGTTTTCATGATGGCCAAGCATTTCAGACAGACCGTCAGCATAGTTTTCTCAAATTTATATGCATACCTGCACTATCTCCATATGGAAGATATGATTACTCTGGTATCTCTTCTTTGGTGATCCAGCTTACTATCAAATGTCTCTGTGCCCCCTAGGCTATGGTGTGCTAGAACAGGCATTCTCCTCAAGTACCACTACTCAGTGTCAGGACCACATCTGAGTCTCACATGTGTCTGTATTCCTGAGTATTCCTGAATGCAAGATGTGCTCAGAGAAGAACTGCTAATTTAAATATTCCAAAGGATTCAAATAATTATTCAAAATGTGCCTCAGCAAATTCAGTCACATTAGGTCACATTTACATCCCAATAGAAGGAACTCAAATATTTAATTAAAATGAATAATGAGAGCCTTACTAATACTGAATTTTCATGAATTTTTCAGAAGATAAAAAAAAATCCAGGAAAACAAAACTATATATAAAGTGCATGTTTTTGTAGGGGTTTTGAGACCAAGAGACAATGGCTAGTAGTACTAATCATCTGGCTGTATGAGAGTAAGGGTGGTATTCATAGTCATTAAGGCAAATGCATTAGGGAATTCAAACTTGAGCACAGACAGGCACAGCTGAGCCATGATTCGTTTACACCAATTGACAGTGCCCTTGAATGTACTTATGCAAATAAGTAGATAATCAGTTGGTAACGAGAAGTGACATAAATGTTCATATGCTATTTGTTGTCACTTTTTCCTGCTTTCCTGCGCATGTCGCAGATGCAGTATAAAAACTGAAGCCTCACCAAATGTATTAGAGTTGCAGCTAGCAAAAATGCAATCTCTTGCAGTGAGCTTTGCTATTTCTAAGTCAGAGTTGCTTGTCTTAGCCAGGCCAAAACTGCTTCCATACAGTGGTAGTCACCCAACAGGAAGGTGGAAATATAAGCAAAGAATTACTAATTCTAACTTGAATAATCAAGAAATCCTTGATAAGTTAAGAGTGGAGAGGGGCATCATAAGGGTCTTAGTGGCCATGTTTGACCCCCCCACAGGGGCACTGGAGGAATGAGTAGACTTCCTATTCCTGTGGGCAGAGTTACCACCTGTCCCTCTTTTGCAAGGGACAGTCCCTCTTTGGGCAGTTGTGTCCTGTGAAAAAAACTAAAAAATATTTATGAGGTCAGAATCTTTCTTTATTTGTGCAGTGATGAGGTTGTACTGGCATCAGTTAAGTATATATGGCAGGAGGATTATTTCAATGTGTCATTTCTGTATGATGTAGTGGACCTGTAAATGTTGGCTCTTTGCTATTCTGATTTCTTATGTAACTGTAAGCATATGGAATAGTAATGCATGTATCATTGCTTTTTGGCCTAATGTTAAGTTATATACTTAACAGATGTGCATATACTTCCCTCCTCCCCACAATGCAATTGCATTTAAATGCAAATTTTAAGACTGTAGTTTCAGAATATGGTAAAAGTGATAGATAAAAAGGGAATAACTTTGCATATCTGGCCACACCCCTCCTCCAAATAAACCTTATCTTTAGTACACAGACATATTTAGCAGTAAATGTAAGTGACAGTTCCAAACCAACTGAGTCATACAGTCTTCTATTGATAAGTCTGGTGATGGTGCAACTGATCTGGATGATGGGCTACCGAGAGAACTATAAAGTGAGCTAGTGTGATGGTGTGATTTACAGGATGAAGGTGATCTTCCTTTCATTGACCTGACAGTGCTTCATGACCATGACCTTCACCTGGAATGCATGGCCCATGACAAATATGTTATGATTGCGCACTGCGACTGCTGGCTTTACTGTCTTGAGAACCAGGGGTAGTATCAACGGATCTTTCCCCATGTGTCTGGACAGTCCCCTGTCCCTTCCCTTGGTAATAGTGAGTCCAGCTTGACTCTGGTATGTCCAAACCAGTCCATTATCCCTGCTCTCTGCCAAGTTAAAGTAGTGATGGCGGTCTTCATGCATAACCTGTATGACTCTAACCATTTCTAGATGACTCTCTGTTGCACTGGTCACAGCACATTTCCTGTTGGCAGCCAATGCTTTGTGTGTTTCCTGAGGTAGTTCAAAATAATTTGTGCACCTGGCACCTCTTTGTAATGTTGTCACTGTGGACAATGTGGCCTCAGACTGCCTGTCTTCATCTTCAAAGTGTTCTTCTGTGTGTGAAGAAACTGATGTAGATGTGCAGCATTGTTCCTGCTGCACAAGTGTGAATGGAATGTCAGCTTGTGTTTGACTTTGTCTTGCAGTGTCACCTTGTGTAGAGTTACTAACATGTTGTGAGGTCAGAGAACCTGTCATTACACTGGGAGACTGCCTGTCACTTTTGTCATGGTGCCTCATAAATACAACTACATCATCATCATCATCACCAGCATTATCATTAGCAGCACCTGTTCTACTGCTGCCTTCATCCATATTTATTGGTACAGTTGAACTATCTGTTTCTGATGCCGAGTCTGTAAAAGAAATCATCATAATACAGTAATAACAGTGCAACAGCATACAGTGCAGCATGATTACAAAGGGGTGGGGGATGGGACACAATACGAAGTCTGCCTTTATTTTCATTAGCTGTTGATGTACAAGGCTGGCCTAAAAATAATCAGTTGTGATGTCTTTAATTACTGAACTGTTTGTCATCATTCAATGCTAAACAGTTATTCCTGTTGCACCATCTTCTGTATCATAGTAATTTGTCTGGATAGTTAGAAGGTATTCATCATCTGGTGTTAACTTAATAAGATTCAGAGGCCACCCTGTAGTGGTTCTGGAAATTGCAATCTGCCTGGCCTTCTAGCACATCATAACATATTATTTGCAGTTTTATTGCACTGTGTCAGATATCTGTTTCTGCCTCCAACTGCATTGATTTCAGCAACTTGGCACCATGCTTTGCTCCTTTTGGCTTGTCTGGGCCCCACTTTACCAATGAGAATCTTGCCATTTTCTTAAGTTCTGCCATGATGACATGGTTTTCCTCATGGCTAAAGTTATCATGCCTCTGTCTGCTTTTAAACCTGATTGTACTGTAATCCAGAAAATAATTGTTATACTTTTGTAGCTGAAAGAAATGCAAATGAAGACAGGATCAGAGCAAGGAAAATGTGTTTTTAACCAGGATTAACTACAGTAATTAAACATTTTTGTCATGTTTGATATTTGTGTACTGTAAAATGTGTTTGAAAAATAAAGAATTGAAATACAAAACCCTTCAGAAAAAAATTCCTTGCCATTCCAATTCAATTCATCACAAGTATGCATAAGCACTACTCTTACACGTTTGTCCCAGGTACATAAGCACTTCCCCAATTACTACAAACAAATGTACACAGATGCACATCCAATACACAACTTTACGTCAATAAAGACATTTTTTTCTGCAGTAGTTTGCTGAGTTGCTATCTTGCTTTACAATAACATTGTGTGGATTTATTGTGCTTTTTCTGCTTTGTCTCTCCCTTCCCCCTTTTTCTCTTTTTTTACTTATTTTGCTTATGTATTTCTTTTTTCTTTGTTGTTTTGCTTCTCTGCCATTGTATTTTTTTATTTTTATAGGTTCAAATCCCTCAGGATCAGACCAGGCACATACTACTCAGGCTAGGGAGAGATCACCCCCTGCCCATCTGGGGATGTGCTTGCAGGGTTGGAGTGGAAGTACTGGTCCTGCAGGCACTCCAGCATATGGTAGCCTGGAAGCCTCATTGAATGGGGGTTCAGAGTTTGGTTGGGGATGTACTGGCAGAGGTAGTACACAGGAGAATTCAGTCAATTGAAGCCTCTGTTTAGTGTGTAGAAGACATGCTCACTCAGTTAGTGTCAATGACTGAACCAACACAGATCCCTACCCCCTCAACATTGGGGACATCCACTGCAATGCAATCCTAGCAGTGGATGTTCTTGAGGCTCTGTGGAATGACTGAACAGCTGGGATTTTCTCAGCCCTTCTTCCATTACCATTTCTTCTTTACCCTCTTCCCTATTTCCCACCTACACTACCCTCTTACAAAAAAAAAAAAATAAAAATAGGGGAGTTCTATGCCTGCCAAAACCATAGTGCCCATCCTCTCCCATCTCCTCCAGTTCAAACCCTCTTGATTTTTCCCTTGTATGTTCATCCCTTTGTTTTCTGTCCCCCTTTTTCAGCCTGCCCTATCACCCTTTTCTATTCTTTAATGAAACCATCAGGGTATCTACAAAAGGATACCCCCATTTGAAAAAGTTCTAACCCCTTTACTTAAAAAAAAAAAAAAAAAAAAAAACTTTTAGCTGCTGCAGTCTGCAGCTTTGCTATAATGTTTTCAATGTGACTGTGCTCAGCCATACTTGCTCGCAATATGCCAAAGCACATACCATTTATGATTCCATGAAATTAACTTTTTAAAACTTACACATTTACAAAAATGGGTGTGATTACAGAAATTGCTTTGCTTTTCCACATTCAGGAACAATAACGAAGAACAGCCAAACGATAAAACAAAGAAACCAAATGATGACCCAGAAACTTGAACCACACATAAGTAATTTAATTAAGTGATTTTGTCTTGACAATGCAAAAGACTTCATCAGAATAAACTATTAAAACAGCAGCCACCTTATATATACATAGAAAAACATCTGATTGGGTATTCCATTAACATTCACACCATGTATAAAGACACGGTAAGTATTAAAAACTAATACATTTACAACAATAAAAGAAAGACTTATCAAGTCTTATATCAATTACACTTGAAACACTTAGGTCTACGATACATAAAAACTCTCTTTTTTGTAAATCCATAATATTACCATTCTGAACTAGCTCTTAGTCATAAAACACTCTGAATAGAGCATTGGTTATTCAGACCATGGGGGCATGACAGCATTTAATCTCAGATGCCACTGTGACTACTTTAATTCCAAGAATTCATTACATGAAGCAAATATACTTTGCCCTAAATCTACATGGTTGATGACTACAAATTTAAATATATAATAAAAAATCCCAGAGCAGTCCACAAACCGAGCAAATAACATAAAAAAGCAAGCATAAAAAATCAACACTGTTTATTCAGAATGGTAAGCACTTTCAGGAATAGCTTAATCACACCATATAAAACCAAAAAAATCATGGGTCCTTTAAATCCATTTTAACAACCAATCAGAACTTAGTAACTGCTTTCATCATGTTAAAGTAACACTCATTCGAGTGCACACTAATATCCAAACATCATTAAAGTTTATATATATTCATATAAACATAAAAATGTTACATATGACAAATCTTAAAAAACGTTTACTTCAAAATTCATATATATAATAACTGTATATATATATATATATATATATATATATATATATATATATATATATATAAACATTTAAGTACATATAACTATTGTAAAAAGTAGTTATATGTACTTATATTTTTATATATACAGTTATTATATATATATGATTTTTCTGGTTTTATGTGGTCTGATGAAGCTATTCATGAAAGCGCTTACCATTCTGAATAAACAGTGTTGATTTTTTATGCTTGCTTTTTTACGTTATTTGCCTGGTTTGTGGACTGCTCTGAGATTTTTTTAGTATTGGTGCTTTTCCGCATTTATCCTTGGCAGTGCGATATTTTATTGTTTTGTCGTTCTACAAATTTGAATATATGTTGTGGAAATGCTAGTAGATGTTTTGCCAAAACTTTATTCCTATCCAACATTTTTATCCTATATATATATATATATATATATATATATATATATATATATATATATATGTTGATAAATTCTTATACAAACCTGTTTTATGTTTTTTCCTACATAATATGCAGGACATTGTTGGCATAATGCTATGCATATTACCCATTTTGACTTACAATTGTGTTTCTTTTTTGATTGAATGACCCAATAACTATAAATGGTCACTGAGTTACTTTCTAAAATGTGTTGACATTGAGTACATGACCTACATTTTATCATTTTACCACCAAGACCACTGGGTCCCTCTCTGTCCACCATATTCTTAACACAAATATCCTTCTGATATACGATATTTGGTCTTTCCCCACCACTTTTATGAACTGGGGATCTATGGTGAATATAACTCAATTCTTTTCAATAATATGCCTGATGCCATAGAATTCCCTGTTAAAAGTCAAGACCAATGCTCTACTAAAATTTTTGTTAGTGTCTATAAACTGAACCTGAGACAGGTTATTCAACCCTATCTATACCAATTAAAGAAGTGAAAATACCCCATGTTCTTTTTTGTATTACCTCATCAAAAATATCCACAAGAAAACCCTCTGGGTATCCCCTTTTCAAGAATATATGCTTTAAGACTCCACATTGCACCAAAAATTCTTCTATGTCCGAAATCATTCTTGCTAAAGAGACACATTGTCCCTTAACTAAGGATTTTTTTTCTGCTGAAAAGGGTGGTGGCTAGAATAGTGCAGCAGAGTATTTGAGTATGTAGGCTTCCTATAAATATTCAAGGAAAACTCACACCTAAACCTATTCTTGGACAACTTAATGTCCAAGTAATAGATTTCTTCCGCAGATACATTCATGGTAAATTTCAAAAAAGTAGTAGTGGTGTACAAATATTCAAAAAATTCATCAAGCCTCTCTCTCGTATCTGTCCAGAAAATGACTATGTCATCCAAAAAGCATGCAAAATATGACCACACATCAGAAAAATACTATTTAAAACATAGTTCAACTCCTAATAAGCCAAAACAATGTTGGCAAAGGAGGGGGCATAGGCTGACCTCATGGCAACTCCTGACTTCTGCCTAAACAGTTGTCTTTCAAATATTATAAAATTGTTTTCTAGAACTATTTCCATTAAAGTAGCAAGAGTGGAAATCTTACTATGTGTAAAATCAGTGCATTTGCTCAAAAATAAAAAAAAAAAACATTCCATACATACATCGTGAGGAATTATAGAGAAAAGATTGACTACGTCAATCGTGACAAAATAAGGTCCTTCTTGTATACACTCTGATTGATCTTTCCCAAAAAATCCCAAGAATCCTTAATGTGGGTTGGATGTTTAGAAAGCAAGTGCTTAGTGTGCTTATCAGTATATTGAGCTATGTAAAATGTCTTTGAAACCCTGACATCTACCACTGGCCTAAGTGGAGGCTTGATTAAGTCCTTGTGTATTTTTGGACTTGAAAAAAGTAGGAGTTTTATGACAAGTCACTTTTAAAATACTCCAATTCTGTGGTAGTAATCTGGTCATTCAATGCCAAGTCTTCGAGTACTGAAACCACTTTATGAAAAGCTATATTCAGCCCTCCCCCCACATTTTTTTTTAATATTCTATTTTACCAAAAACTTCAAAACAATATATTTTAAAACAATAGACATGCATAGTTACAACACCAATGACTAACTGTGTCCAGAAGATAATATGTACACAAACTAAGTGGGGGTACACCCCCCGCACCCCGGAAGTGGGGGGGGGTGCCCCCACATCCCCCCTAACTATATATACTAAGTCCAGGATCACACTACAGTGGGGGAAAGGGCATAAACCTTTTCTTGCCTTACAGTATTCTGCACAGTGCCATATATGCTAACTGCAGTTCAGTGAAATGCGATTCAGTGAAATGAGTTTTCAGTAATTTCAGTTTTCAGCGAAGTGGTCGGGGTGAAATGAAATTCAGTGAAATGAGATTCAATGAAACAAAATAGATCCATCTATATATATATATATATATATAGAGATATATATATATATATATATATATATAGAGAGAGAGAGAGAGAGAGAGGGAGAGAGAGAGACAGATGTCTAATGCATAAAACAGGAAGAGTATCTGAACATGATTAACTGTTTTATTCACATCTAATAAGAAAACATCTTGTTCTATGAAAAATATAGTATAAGATCAGTTACATCATACTATTGCCATTGGGCTGTCATGATTCAATAAATCTTGGCTGAAAATGATATAAGATATGATTTGATTGGCAATTAAATGGATTCTAAGGGCTAACTCAAAGAAGAACATGTTGGTGCTAAAATTCATTAATAAAATGGAGTGATAATGATTCATAAATCACAGGAAATGCAAGGAAACTGAATCACATATCAGTTTTCATTTTGACAATCTATACCCCATTCTCAAGGAGGACAAAGCAGGTCAGTCATGGAGTACATTTACGAATACTCATCCAGTCATCAAGGTTTAATTTGAAAAGTACTATCTGTCTCTTTATTTAACTTGCAGGATAAATCTGTTCCAGAGTTGGGGAAGGTGTTCGGTAATAATTCTGTGTCTATCAATTTTTATCTATGTGCTAGTGGAGATTTACATCCCTAATTCCTGAATTTGTTGTGAAGATACAGGAGACCAAAGAGGATGGGGTACTTAATATCACAGAATGCAAGGCACAGATAACCACTGAAGAGCATATAGGAAATTGAGTACAGTGATAGTGTTTCAAATCTTTCCAGACTGTGCTGACATTTTAGGTCAGCAATTGTCTTGGTTAGGAACCTTTGGGGCCTTCCCAGTTGTTTAATGTGTCTAGAAGGGTACATTCCAAAGGTGATGTTATACTCAGTAACTGCTCTAACTGGAGTTGCATAAAGATGGAATATAACTTATTTTTGACCTGGGTGATATACTTTTTAACATTAATTGTGCTAAAAATAAGAATTTTCTGACTACTGCTGCTACATTGTGGTCAAAGGAGAGGGAAATATTTTCCCAGGTTCCAAGATACCAGACTACATTATCATTTAGTAGACGGTTATTGGCTATAATGTATATTGAGGGAAAGAGTTGCTTACCAAAAGTAATAATAATGCACTTTTTCTGCATTTACTTTTAGGTCTTTTTCTGTGTACCACTTGTTTACAAAGGGTAATAAATGATATGAGAGGGAGATTTGACAATAATGCCTGGTTTGCAGTAATCTGCAAGCTCTGTTAACTGACATGCATGTTTCACAATTTGTAGATTAAAGAAGTAGATACCATAAAGGATGGGTCACAGTGCTGAGCCCAAGGGCATACCATGAGTTTTGTTCGCACTCTCAGAGCAGGTGCATGCTACTTTAACGATGTGTACTTTATTGGTCTGACAGCTGATCTTCCTCCACATCACTTATTGATCTACTTTTAAGACACTTTGCTTGTTCACAATGCCACCATGGGGTATAAAGTCAAATGATTTGTCCAGATCTGAATAAGCTACATGAACAGAATGATCACTGTCTAGAGCCATTATGATGTTCTAAAAGAAGTTAACTAAACTCAGTAAGCAGGATCTCCCTTTGATAAACTCGAACACATGTGGATCTAGCCTGATAACGTTTTTAATGTTGTGGTCTGTGAGATCAGATAGGAAGTGTTCCATTCCTTTGCAAATCAGACTAGTCAGGCTAATGAGTCTCTCTTTTTCCAGGTTATTGTTAGGACTGCTTTTGTATATGGACAGCACCACTGCAGTTTGCCATACTTTGAGAGCAAATCCTTTAGCTAAGCTTAGATTAAACAATTTAAGGTGAGCATGTTTCACTCTATTCATTAAACTTCCAGATGAATTATCAGATTCCATGGAAGTAGTAGTTTTGATTTTAGAGAGCACTTTCAGTACACATTGCTTTATGATATTGCAAGGGATTCATGGATTTGTTCATAGGATCATTTATCAATTTGTGGAATTAAGAATGTTGTTTCTGGAGATAAGTCTTTACAAATTTGTCTAATAACATACCTTTCAAATGTCCAGATTTTCACCCTATATGTCTGGTCTGTTCCACATAAAATCTGTGATTTTCTGGCAAATCACTGAGATGATCTGAGGACTGAAGTCACTAAATAATGACATACATTTTAGTTTCAGACTTCATATCCTTCAGACAAAAATGCATACAAAAACAAATCCTGTTATTCTGGAAACTTTCTAAGTTTATAAGAGCAATAGTTAAAACTCTGTCCCTATTTTTGGGCCTTTGTCCCCCCTATTATGTCAGACTCTGTCCAAATTTCTTTTGATAAGAAATTGCATGGTGTGTCTACTGATATTTTTGGTACATCTGTTTTTCTGAGTGGGTCTTAGTAGGTGAGTGGTGTCATTTTGGATACGTTCATAACTCTGATGTACTTAGTGTAATATTTTGTATGAGAACGTTTATATCTGCTGTATGATTTAAGATTTTTTTTTCCTTCTTTTATGAGGTTTAGATGGTGGGCCACCAAGTTGATTTGTTCTTTAGCTTTCCATTATACGTGAATTTGGTAGGGATGGACAGGTCTAGAGACATCTATGTAGGAGTAGAACTTCTTATAAAAAGCAGCTGTATTGGTGTTGGGTTGGGGGTTGTTACAAGTGACTTTGGATAGCTCATCATAAAGTTGGAGGAGGTTTGTCCATTTGAAATCCTTGAATTCAGAGTTATTGTCTGTATAGATTTTAGAAATTTTGAACAAGAAGTTAACACATTTATGGTCAAATTTAACCACTGATAGAGAAACCAGAGAGATGGTACATGCAGCTGCTATATGAGCTATATGACTTAGGACTATGTCACGAATAATATGTCCTGCTGTTGGTTAACTGTCTGTTCTACAAAATGTGCATTTATTAAATCTAAGAATCACTTGGCATACTCAACTTTGGAAGTAAAGGTGTTCCAACTTACTGAGGGATCGTTTGAATCTTCCATTATAAATGCATTTTTGGTAATAGGCAGTTCCTCAGTCATCACAGGACATGGAGGGAGCCCTGTAGCAGGCTATAAGTTCATAATTCTGTCTAATTCAGTTAAGTTCAGTTTCTAGGTCTTTGGGCAAATGTCTAGAGGTGATCTGGTCCTTGACAAATATGGAATTTCCATCAAAGTTTCCATCAAGGTTAAATGTATGGTAAGCACAAAAACCCACGTCTGGAGACGGTGTGATCTTTACAGTGAGAACAAGTCTCTGCAACTACACAAACATATATGTTAACTCAAACTGCATGAGAACCCCAGAATCAAGCAATTTGTTGTTACATGTTCTGGCATTGAGAAGAGCTACCTTGATATCATTCAATTTAGGGCTGGAAATCATTACATTGATATTTGCTATGTTGGATGCCATTTGGAAGACTCTATTTTAAAAAGACACTATAGAAGCAGCAAGGACTTTATCTAGCATGTGAAGCCTTGTATCAGGAGATACAAATCATCTTTGGTTAAGCAAGTTGAATTGTCAATCATATTGTCCAGTTCTGACACATACTATCCCACCCCAAGAATGGCCCCAACTAAGCCATTTGTTGAGGTCATTTATTTTTTCTTTGTATATCACTATCATTCTGGGTGAAGGAAGGATGTCACTCAGTACCAATGTTTTGGACACTTCCATGGTGAGATCCAACCTGTCTCTCTGCATGCTCATCCAGGTTACTCACTACAATTCATCCACATCCACATAATGAATCATTAGATCTTAATAATATTTGACTGGCAAGAGGCAGTTTATGACTCTTTTGATGTCATGGATCCTGGCACCAAAAAGACAGCTATCTGTAACCCTCTCTTTGTTCAATCTTGTGAGTGTAGAGTTAGTCTGCTGACAAAGAGTTACCAGTTCCTAAGACATTACTGTTTTTACTTATAGTATTTGAGGCATTTTGATAATGATAGGACAGCTAACCTTAGAATAATAATTGTTTTTGACTCATTCATGTACTTAGCATTTGCTTTTATTTTTAATATTTTTAATATAATTATATGTCTTGAGCAGAATTAGAGAGCTTTCCTGTTTAAATAATTTACAAAAAGTTATATCAAATCCACCTTAGCCAACAAAAATTACCTGCTTTAATATGTAAAATTACTGCCTCAGTTCCCTCTGAGGAAAAGTCAGAATTTAATTTTGAGATTGTTTGAAGATTATATTGGATAATAATTAGGTGATTATCCGGCTGTGTGTACCGAATACACAGAATTTATATTTGGTTAATGGATGCATACTTTTCTTTATAACTGCAATAGATCACATTAATGATGTTTTCTTATTTTGTATAAAGAATCACACTGTTCTTAACTGACAAAATGTTACCAGATCCATGATTTACTTTCAGCTGGCTTATTAAGAGTTTGAGAGGAGCTGAAGCTTATGCTGTATACATTGTTTGCATTTTGATTTAAATAGCAATAATTCTGAAGGATAAAATATTTTAAGTTTATGATGTTCATTAACTAGTATTGAATGCATTCCTGGACCGTAGTTAACTTTTTTTACTAATTTAGAAATTTGATTTTCAAGATTGTCGATTTGCTCTACCTAACTATGATTCAATAAAGCCAACACTAAGTGTACATTAAATGTACATGACATGTATTTAATAACATTCTTATCACATTTTCTGTGCTTTTTTGTCACTCAGAAAGATTATACTAAGTGTACACGTAGTCTACATTTTGTGGTAACCTTTATAAATCCCTGTCAATATTTAAAGCTGCAAGAATATCAGTAGGAAAACTAAAGTTAGGAGGAAGAAGGTGTGAGTTGTGTCTGTGTTGTCTGTTCACTCAGAAAAGTGTATAGTTAGTGTAGGCATTATTGAATCTGGCCCTATGTTTATTATATGTTTTTGCTCATTAGTAATCCCCTTACAGTGCATTCCAAAGCAGCCTGTCTTATATCATAAGGTAGTTTTGTGTCTTGCTGTGCTATAAAGAAAGATCAGAGGCTGTAAAGTGCCAAAATTACATCTCACCCCTTTCTCTCAGTTATTGTAGGTCTCCCCAAGTTTCTATTCTAGGTGCTCTGCTTTTCAACATATTCATGCATGATCTCCAATCTGAAATAAAATAACTCAACATTATCCAGTATGCGGATCATTGAATACTTATCTGCCGTGCCAAAAACCTGGATAAACTACAATGGCTATCCCAGTAATCCTTCCCTTCTATTGAGTCATGGCTTTGTAACTCAAAACTACTCCTAAACCACAATGAATCCAAGCTAAATCTAGTCACCGCAAAAAAAGTCTCAAAATAGAAAACAGTCTTTGCTTTAAACTTCTCTAACTGCAGTAAAACTGAACTATAATCCCACACTAAGTTTTTAGGGATCTTTATTCATGAAAACATGAAACTGAACTGTCATAAAAGGTATGTAGTGCAAAAGTGGCACCTTCCACAGGGTTAAACCATAACTCACTGATAACATTAGAAAATACTTCAATGTTCCCACTCCCAGCTCTTCTCTGTGTAGTTCCCATAGTCATTTATTTGCAAGCAATCCAAACTAATCAACCTGAGCGAAGCTACAACAATCCGGCCACATTTGCTTCAAATCTTCTTAAAAATTTCCCACCGTTTGGCTCTTTATCAGTTTCACTGGACTGAACTCTCACATTTCTTAGCTTTAGCACAACTATTTACAATTCATAACCTCATCTACAAACGTGGAAAATGTCTTAATTTCAGTCATATCTTCCAAAACTACTCACCATGCAAAACACTTTGCTCTGCTGATAGTAACTAAATCAAGCGATACTGAAGATGACAATTTGTACTCTTGCTGTATCTCTAACATCTGGAACTCCATCCATCTTACCATCAAACTAGTTAATAGCATTAAATCTTTTAAGGTCCAACTTAAACAGTATATGATAGACTCAAATATATGCTCATAATCTGTGGCTGGCTAACTGAGCTGTCATCTAAATCACATACAGTAAAATTAAATGTACATGATAGCACTTTTCCAGTGATATGAACTCTCTGTAGTAGCCTATGTGCTTTTTTTTCCATTTTTCCTGTTTCCTACTCCTACTAATACACTGTATTCATTACATCTTCTTTCCACTATGGTGTCATTCCTGCTTTCTTATATTGTATCCCACTCACACCCTTTTACATTTTTGCATACACTAATGACATCAATTCACCTTCTTGCCCTCACCTTTCTCCTTCTGATACTAATGCTTTCTCTCATTCTCATCCCCCAGTTTTAAACATTACTATTCCCAGTCCTACACATGAGCATGACCTACTTCAGCTTAGTAGTTTACCAATAAAATATACTTTGTTTTAAAAGTTATTATTTAAATATAATATATCTATATCATGTCCAGTTTATACTTAATTAATGGATCTCAGTTTAGTATGTCATTTCTTAATGTCTTTTCTTAGTTGCATTCCAGGTATTGGTACTGTATTCCAAACTTAACAAAATTAACTTTATTCATTGTAATTTATGTTTCTGCTGCAAATGATTTTTCTTTTTATCGTGTATGTATTATTGCATATTGCTGTAACTTTATAATCATTTTTTTCTGTTTTTGTACAGCCTGTGATTTCTCCACAGGTCTCTACCGAAAAGTGATGCATCTGCCCAAAAGGACTATCCAAGTAAACACGTGCAAACAAAATAAATAAATAATGACTACTAATTTGTGTGCTTTGCAAGAGATATGGCTTTAATATCTGATTTGACTATGTATGAAGGTTATCTTCAATGTTATAGTTCCTTGTTTAACTAAGGTAAACACTAAAATTATATTCCAGTCACTGCTTATTATAATTACATAATTGTTAATTCCTACTAAAATTTGTGAAAATTGAAGAAAAAAGTCTGATTTATCCTAACAGGATGTACATACTGAGATCATAACCATAGGGTGTGATATGAGTGTACAACTACTTAACCTGCCCTTTGGTGCGCCTTGGAACAAGACTATTTTGTATAGTTAATGTCTCCTCACCAACACTGCTATTCCTCATCTGTTAGCTGAGTTTCCCAAGGACATAAAATGGTATACCCACATAATTTTATATGCATCAAATTGTGAGCTGGACATATGGGCTTCTTGAATAAAACAGATATCAATTTCCATATTGTACATCTGATGCCAAAATAATTTCTTTTGTAGGGAAAATGGTTGCCATATAAATTTCATGAAAAAACATATTAAATCCACTGTGGCCCCGACTGGCATTAATGTAAGAAGAATTATACCTACCTAGCTCACTATTGTTTTAAGCTTTAAAGACACTTGTGGAATACTAAGACATACTTATTCATGTAGTGAAAGACAGTACACCCATTGTAAAACTGGCTTTACCAGAAAGGCTCATCCAGACTCTGCTACACTTTGCTGTGAAGGAAAGGTTAGTTTGCTTTTATTTTTGTATTTTGTATATTTTAAATACTGTAGTTTGTTTTCTTTACCTTGTGTTTAACCTGCATTCTGCTTTAACAGCATATTAAAACTTCAAAAGAGACAACAGCTCCCTCTCTCTTCTGAGACAGGCAGAATTTTTTTCATGCCCTCCCACCCAGTCATAGTTGTCTTGTTAAATACCACTGTCTTTCTAGTTGCCTGCCTCTTATGTTAATCTGACCATATATCTAATTTCCTCTCTACTTTCAGTGGCTTGTGTGAGTAATCACTAAATCAACCCCCCCCCCCCCTTCAACTATTTAAATTTATTGGCCATCCTGCTGTATTCCATAGTACCAGAATACAAAAGTGACCACCCCTTTCAACCCATCTTGCTGTTTTAAAAATAGTAACTGTCCACTAAACCTTAACTTTTTAAACAGGTAAAACTTAAGTTACCTACTTTCACATCTAACTTCTCTAGTGTACACTGCAGTGTGCATTTTTTTTCATCTTACTTTTAAGCATCCCTTTGACTAGCACTTTCTCTAATACCTGCTGGAAAGCACTAGGAAGCCTTAAACTGATATAAGCTCTCCACTCTCCTTGTTAATAAGGAGAAATTAATAGTAGGCACTAAACAGCCTATAATTGCAAAGTACCTTGCTAAGGTAAGGGAAAACAGCTCCTGTACTTTACAAAAAAAAAAAAAAAAAAAAAAGCATCAAACCAGGCATGTCCAAGGGTCAGCTTCCGGTGATTTCTCCTGTCCACCTAGTGAATCTGGGCATACTGGGGCAATGCAGCAATTGCCTCATGTACACAGACAACCCTCACCTCCTACCACCCAACACTACAACCTGTGAGAGATGCACTTACATAGCCAAAATGGAAGCAAAGCTCTCTCCACCCAAGATTGTGCTAGACAGTCAAGAGGAGAAGGTTAACACCCACACTACACCTCAAGCAACACATAGCCCTTCTAAACCCACACCACCAACACCCACATATAGCAACACTAAATCCACATATGCAGAGGCCCTTAACTGTAACCTGCCCAAGCAACAAGGACCTCTGAAGCTGAAATGCAAACAAACACCAATCACAACCAAAGTGTCACATAGTTCAAAACACCTGTGTGCCACCCAGCAACAGCCCCTAAGGCAAGACAATGTACTTAACACTTTAGTCATAGGTGACTCTATAGTCCGGCACACTGATGTCCCTCTCACCAGGTTGAACAAGGAGAAAATTACAGTCAGCTGCCTGTCGGGTGCCAGGATCCGCCACATAACGCATGCACTCAAGTCACTCCACAACAAGTACAAATATGACTCTGTCATTGTCCATGTTGGAGTGAATGACTTGAGACATACCTCCCTGGACTACATGAAAAGAGACATGGAAGCGCTCTTGGATCATGTGGCCCAGGCAGGTATGACCCTAGCCCTGAGTAGCATCCTGCCTTCACCCAGAATGATACCACAATATAAGGACAAAATGATTGACTTCAACAATTGGCTAAGCTTCTGGTGTCATTCAAAGGGGATCCAGTATCTGTCTGCCTGGGACGACATGACTGACAGACCACAATGCTTTGCCAGAGATGGTCTGCACCTGTCGCCTCTGGGATTCAGGTTACTGGCTAAGGCTCTTACCACCCCTATAGTGCCTTTTTTAGGCAAAGTTCAAAGAACAAAACCACCACCGTAACAGGTACAAGCATGCAAAATCTGAAGGTAATGCTACTCAATGCTAGAAGTCTAAACCTCAAAATGCACTCTCTCGAGGCACTCCTAAAAATGGAGAACATCGATATCTGTGCAGTAACTGAGACCTGGTTCAAGGCTCCAGAGAGCACCCCTGCAATACCAGGCTACAACTCTTACCACACCTTTCAGCCACCAAAGCAGGGCCGAAACACTAAAGGTGGAGGAGTGTCAATATTCACCAAGGATATTCACACCACCAGGCTAGTTGCCCAACACAATGCGCCTGAAATTCTCCAGGTGCAACTAACACTAGGTAAGACTGCAATCCAAATTGTAGCTTGCTACAGATCCCCCACCATACCCCAAGATTCTCACTACACCTTTCTAAACATACTGGAAAATATTAAGATAGAACCAAACACCCTAATACTGGGTGATTTTAACTACCCTGCCATTAACTGGGAAAGCTACTCATGTACCAACACCTTTGCCCAACGGTTCTTGGAATTCATAAATTCCAACGCCCTGGATCAAGTAATCCATAGTCCCACCAGGGGCTCTAATATCCTAGACCTGGTCATTACCAACATGGGAAATCGATGCTCCACACCTATGGTCACCTCCTCGTTAGTCATGTCTGACCATAAGCTAATCACCCTTAACATCCACATCCCACCCCACCCTCCAGTAAGGAAACCTCCATAAAAAACTTCTCCAAAGCCAACTTCATGCTACTCAAGTTAGAAGTGACAAACGTCATGACACCCATGCAGATGGGAGCTGAAAGTTCAACTGCTGAATCCTACACTAAGGCACTGTACGAGCACATCCACTCATGCATAAATCGTGCCATCCCAAATAGAACCAAGATGCTCTCATCCAAACAAAAGAAGCCAATCTGGTGGTCCCCTGCCATAAACAAACTTTACAACAAAAGGAAGAAACTGTTGCAGAAAAGAGGAAAATCCCAGGATGCAAAAAACTTCCTTACCAGCCTCAGTAAGAAACTGAGATCCCTCATAAAATCCTCCAAAGCTAGTTACGAAAATAAAATTGCCAACGATTCCAAAGACAACAACAAGGCATTCTATAACTATATCAAGAATCTAAATGGCAATGCTCAGATCTGCTCTGAGCTAAAACAGAATGGCATTAAATATACTGATCCCAAGGATATTGCCAATATCCTGGCAGATCGATTCAGTGCCAACTTCTTCCTCCCCTCTCACCCCCTAAATGGCCCATCTCAATACCGGAAGATTGCCAAATTCCGGTAATAATGGCCACACAGGTAAAAAACGCACTCTCCAAAGCTAAGAATACAGCATCCATGGGACCAGATGACATCCCGGGCTGTGTACTACATAAACTACAAAATGAACTGGCACCTCACCTAAGTGTCATATTTAATCATAGCCTCACCTCAGGTTTCATACCCAGTGAGTGGCGCACAGCTACAGTTATCCCACTCCACTAGGGGGGATCCACCTTGGATACCAGAAACTACCATCCCATCAGTCTGACAAGCCTTATCTGCAAAGCCATGGAGTGTATTATCATGGAACTTATAAACAAAGACATTGGCAACCTTCAAACACTGGACTCCACCCAGTTTGGGTTCGTGAATGGCCGATCTTGTCTCCTGAACTTGACTGACTTCTTCGAATCAGTCTCCAGAGCCATGGACAAGGGTAAGGTGGTCCACACAGCCTATCTAGACCTTGCCAAGGCCTTTGACACTGTCTCCCCCACTCTGGAATCATAGATAAACTTACTAAGTTGGGCATTAATCCTTACGTCACCCAATGGGTTGCTAACCAGCTTACTGATAGAACCCACACTGTAAAAGTAGCCGACTCCAAATCCAGCTCCAGACAAGTGACAAGTGGAGTACCTCAGGGTTCAGTCCTGGGACCACTCTTGTTTGGCATCTACTTCTCTGAAGTACAGGTCAACACTAAGGGACTCTGAATAACAAAGTTTGCAGATGACTGCAAACTGGGAGCCATTATTGAATCCCCCAAATGATGTGGATACTCTACAAAAGGGCCTTACAGAAACAGATGCTTGGTGCCAGAGCCATGGGTTCAAGCTCAATACCAAGAAATGTATAGTTATCCCCTTTGGGAAAAAACATGTGTCCGTGAATTACCATATAGGTGGCAGTACACTAAACACCAAAAGTTTGATAAGAGACTTAGGGACACAGGTGGACAGTGGTCTCACCTTCGATAACCACATGGCCACAACAGTCAGGAAATCCTTCTATGTGGCACACCTCATCACTAAGGGCTTTTCATCCAGAAAAAAGGAGGTCATTGTCCCACTGTACTCATCCCTCATTAGACCCATTATAGAATACAATGCCCCGTTTGGTATGTACCTCTCAAGACATCTGCAACAACTGGAAAAGCCACAGAAATACCTCACTAAACGAATCACAGGCCTAAAGTGGATGCCCTACGCTGACCGCCTTAAAAAACTCCAGCTATACTCTGTCGCATATCGTCTACTCAGAGGCGATCTTTGCTTAACATACAAGGCCATGTCAAACCCAGAGCTGTTGTACATGATACACTTAAAGAAATCCCAATCCCTCAGAGCCACACACTCCAGGGATCTAAACCTTGTCATCACAATAAACAAAACATGCTGGAGGGATAGGTTCCTGACCCAGAGACTCCCCAGACTCTGGAATAGATTGCCCATACATGTCAAGCAGAGTGCCTCTTTGGTCCTCTTCAAAAGGAACCTTGACGATTGGATGGAAGAAAGGAAATTCACCCCGGGGATCACGTCAGTCGCCCTGCTAGACAGAGGTCCAGGGAAGTAAATAGTGTGGGAAGAAATAGCCAGGGAATTGTTATGGCTAGGCTTGTATAGGCCCTAGGGCTGATAGCCTAGTACCAACCTATGAACCTATAAACCTATGAACCCTAAGGATGGGCATAACCTTGGTAACAATGCTACTTTGAGAATTACATAAGCTAACCGTCTGCCAGGTCATGTGCCTGAACATCGCAAAACTAGTTAGCTCATCACACAAAAACAGGCAAGTAAACCCTAACATCACTACCATAAGATGGAAGAAATGTATTTACTAAAAGGTGTTCTACAATAAAACTAAGTGGCATCCTCAAATCTCAAAGGTATCAGAACAGTTGAATTTTAATGTTTATACATAAAGAGAGTAAGAAAATTTAAGAAATGAAGCCAATGGCATTTTCTTGAACATTACTCGAAATTATTCTTAAGGTTTAAGAGTTGATAATGGCACAAGTGTTTGTATCAAAGGACATTCCAAATAAACTGATTTTACTTGTTCATTGAAATACTAGTTTATAAGTGTTGTAAGCGCAGTATGCATTATATCAATATATACACATGGGCGCATAGGATCTGTGACGTTAGTACAGTGTAAGTAGCTAGAGAAAAGAAAAACAAGAGTCACGGCTTTTAGTAATAAGCATTATTCAGAAAGAGCATTTATGGTAACATCTCTGTAGTAGAGGTTATCAGCAAAAGAAAGGTGAACTTGTCAAGATCAAACTTGGTTGCAAGAGCTATCAAAGGTTTACTCATGGGTGGTGGAACTCATTTCACCAACTGACCTTTCTGAGTATGCCCAATAGTTATTTCTCCCAAAGTACTCCATGACAGGTTGGTAAATTGGTTAAAATCAAAAAGACTTTCAACCAGAAAGTGCAACATACAAAAAAGAAATATTAACCGAATTAGTAGCTATGTCCCACAACAATGTTTATTAAAAAAAAAAAATACAACATAGATGGTCTCACTCAGAAGAGTAGTAGGACATACATAGATATGATTACCTACACACTCATAATGAAATGCATACTTTCACTTTATGGATCACTAATTAGCCTCAGATCATCCAGTCACACTCAGCACAAGGTGTCAAGAAATGAAAATACATTTTATGTAGACAACAGATATAAATAGACAGGCATTAATTAAAACCCTCTAGCTTGTAAATCTTCTGTGTTCTTTGTGTCTTGAAATTTCTTCATAAAGTTGACATTAACTAGATTATATCAAGACCATGTCTGAGCTAAGGTGATAGGATCACATTGTATATATATATATATATATATATATATATATATATATATATTTGAAGTATGAACCTCAATAAAATGTAAGTACAATCATGAATAAGCAACCAACTGACTTGCAGTTAGTTGCTAGCTATTTAGATGCCTAGATATGATAAATTGAAGAAAGGGTTTGATCAGGATTCATGTAAAAAAGTAGAGATCCACAGACAAAGCCATTATAAGGTTAATCTGTACTGTAGTAAGTAAGCCCTTACTTTACCAACAACAGATTACATAACTATTCTTTCATTCAGAACATACTCATGCTATTAAATGTACTGAGCTACAATAACAACATTATATAATATTCAAATGTATATCAGTGTTATTTGTTGTTGCCCGGTCACTGCCATGTTGTAAAGTACTGCCAGGGTTAAAATCCGATAATCATCAATAAACATATTTTACCTAAAAATAGGCCTCTGATGAAGTATTATGTGATTTAAAGTAAAGAAAAAAGAATTTGAAGAGGACACATGTATAACAGGGCTATAACACGCCAAACACACAGTGAATCTGACTATAGTTATTAAAGAACCCAGTTGTGTCACCATTAAAACTTTTACTTTCACAATATACAGCAATGAAATAATGACAATTATAAAGTTTATGGACTAATCATAATCTGAATCCTTCAGACATAAATATTAGAGTTCAAGCAATGCAATGATATTCAAATTTTAGAATATTCTGTGCAGATTTGCAACATTTGTATACAAATACAAATACAAATACCCCTACGGGCTCACTCCGCTGCCCTCCCTACCCCCAATTCCCACACACCCCCAAGGGTCCTAACCTTATAGCTCCCTAGACACACCCCCTATCCCAACCTTCCTATCCTGCTCTTTCCCACTCTAACTTCCACCCACTACCACATACTCCCACCTTATTACCTCTAATTTCCTCTTACCCCTCCCACTACAACTAACCCTCAGATTTTACATCTTTCTCTATCTTACTCCTACCCCCTCTTTCTTATCCTTTATCTGTTTACTCTATTTTTGACATAAGTCTAGGATACTACCTTCTACTTCATCTCTTACTTCCTCTCTTCCATCTCTCACATATTTTACTCTTCTCACCATGGCTCCCTACATGTCAACCCAGATTTTACTCTTAATCCTACTTTTTTCCACCCTATGCTCAGTTTACCTCCTATCCTACTATGAGGAATCACTTTACGACCAATCTTTCTATACACACAAACACACTGCAACATTGTTCTCTCCACCTAATTCATATCCATATACTCCTTCTACCCCCAACTTCCAACTACCTAAATTCCATAGACTTAAACACCTCAACTATGTCTTGCCTACGGATAACAAATCCAAAACACTTTCCCTTCTAGTATGTAAGCTTACATTCAAACCTAGAAATCCTACCCTTCAAGATGGGGACATCCACCCCAACCCTGGACCTACTTTCCCTTCTCCCCTAGTGTCAATACACAAACTCGATAACACCTTCCTAATAGGACATCTTAATACCCAAAGCATAAACAACAAAATACCCCACCTGCATGCCCTCCTTCATACACATTCATTTGATATTCTCTGCCTCACAGAGACATGGCTAAAACCAACCACCAAAGACACTGAGATTATTCCCCAAGGCTACAATATAGTTAGACTCGACCGTCCCAACCGCAAAGGTGGTGGAGTTGCAATTCTTTTTAAAAATCATTTGAATATCACTACCCTTCCTGCCTCTCCATCCCAAGATAGCAAGTTAGAAGCAATCATTACAAAACTCCAGTTAAATTCCAAAAAATCCCTTTATATTATCTGTATGTACCTCCCACCTGGTGACAATATACCAATCCTGGAAAATTATCTTAGTTGGACATCTACTACATATCCCCAAGAAACTATTATACTAGGTGACCTGAACATAGACTGGAATAACATTAATACTGAAAATCCTTCTTCTCATATCAACCTACACGCTTTATCCAAACCATCACCTCTACTACTAGGCTGAACAAACATAGTAATAGAGAAAGCATTTTAGACTGGATACTTATAAATAGAATTAAAGATAACTACAAAGCAGGAACCTTGCCAGATGATATCAGTGACCACTCCTTAACATTCATAATAAGGGAAAAACCAGCTTGTGTAAACCCACCCACTACAAGAAAAATACGCACCATCAAACATTTTAATCCCGATCTATTTCAGGCTGAACTTAGTGCATGCAACTGGAATCCCTTAAAACACTTCCTCTTGAAAATGCAGTATTATACTTCAACAAAATCTTTTTATCCATTCTTGACTTACATGCTCCTGAACGCATCATTAGAATGAAATCTAATACTGCCCCTTGGCTCTCCCATGAAACCAAAAAACTTATTCTCACCAGAAATAAAGTCTGGGCCTCATGGAGATCCCATAGAAATAACCTAGATCTTCTACACTTCCGCCAGCTCAGAAATCTAACTAAAAAGGCAATAATATCTGACAAAAAGAAATTCTACTATGAACTACAACAAACCCTTGTCAATAATTCTAAACTTTTCTGGTCTTCTGTCAATAGACTTCTCTCCCCAGGTACTTCCAAAACACCTTCCCCTATTAATGCTGACCCTGATACCCCTCAGCAAACTGCAGATGCTTTCAACTCTTTCTTCACTGAAACTATCCAAGCTCTAGCTAAACAACTAAATGCCAACAACTTAAACCCACCAAGTAACCTAACAAACTCTACCTTTAAATTCTCTCTACAACCTGTCTCCACATCTTACATATACAGACTCCTGCACAAACTAAAACCCTGTACCCGCTCTGCTGATAAGCTCCTCACTCTTTCTACAAAAGGCTGCTAAGGTTATCGTGATATCCTATATCTATCCTCATAAATAGGACAATCAAAGAAGGAAACATCCCAGATATCTGGAAAGTCTCTCATATTATCCCACTTCATAAAGGTGGGAACTCCTTAGAATACTCTAACTATAGACCTATTGCTCTCCTCTCACCTTTAGCCAAGATTATGGAGAAATGTATCCACCATCAACTTGTACAACATCTCTCTCTTCACAACATAATAGCAATCTCTCAACACGGTTTTAGACCACATCATAGTACTACTACTGCCCTGCTTTCCTTTGTAGACACTATTAATCAAAACCGTAATAACAACCTACTCTCTTCTGCCCTCTTCATTGACCTCTCCAAAGCATTAGATATGGTCAACCACTCCTTATTAATTAATACTCTTGAATCCCTATCTTTTGATATCCCAGCCATTAAATGGTTTAATTCATATCTCACAAATAGAAAACAAGCTGTTCTTTGGGACAACCATATTCCTTCACTTTTGCCTGTTTCTATCGGAGTTCCACAAGGCTCGATTCTTGGCCCACTTCTCTTTTCTCTCTTCATTAATGATCTTCATACTATAATCCCTCAAGCAACCTGCATTCAATATGCTGATGATTCTACGCTCATCTGCTCCGCATCCTCCACCCCAGAGCTTATCTCTCTTACTCAAAAAGTCTTTAATACCATAGAAACATGGTTCTCCAGTCGATTCCTCCTATTAAATGCTAAAAAAACTAAACTGCTCCTTTTCACACCCACTTCTAGGACATCCCCCTTAAACTTCTCCATCTCCTCCAACAGTGCCACTGTCATTTCACCTGACTCTACCACTAAATTGTTAGGTATTACCATTGATAATAATCTCTTTCAACCAACACATAAACAACTCCATAAAACAAGTCAACAGAAAAATAGGATCCTTATATCAAATCAGACCATTCCTTACTCCATCTACCAGAACTAGGATTGCTCACTCCCATCTTATTTCTACTCTTCTTTATGCCTCACCTATCTTCACCAACCTCAAGAAAAACAACCTAAACAAACTAACAACCTGCTACAATAACATTGCCCGCTTCGCTACAGGTAACACCTACAGAACTCATTACTGTGTTAACTTGAAGCAACTAGGCTGGCTAGAGTATCAGAACTATCTTGCAATCCACCAACTTACCATTGCCCACAAAATACTGTACCAACCAAACAACACCCTATACTCTCTCAACTCATAATCCCCTATAATAATTTCAACTCTCTCCGCTCATCTAGTAAGCTATTGACTAGTTCCATAAAATCAAACAACACTGCTGGTGACTCCCTTTTTACCAATTCTGTAGGTTCAAAATGGAATTCGTTACCTAGCAACACAACAAAGATTACATCACTGCCTCTCTTCAAACAAAATATTAAACTCCACTTCCAAAATCACTGGCTCTGCTCCTGTAGCAAACCTGATTAACCTGATTCCCAATATTTCAACTTTACTTGTAACTACCTCTTCTCTGACTTTACTTCTCCACTTGACATTCTTCCCTTCCTCCCACACTGTCTTCTAATTCGCTTCTTTGCCTATTACTGTCCTAACTTCATACATTTTCATAATCTAATTCTCTTTTATTTTTTACACCTTATTCTTTACACACTTTTTCTTTATCTACTTTCCTGTATCCATATTCACATGTATCTCTGTTTTCTCTGTATAAAATTTAATATCTTTTTTCCCTAGACTGTAACTGTGAGGGGAAGTAATTAATTCATGCACCTTTAATTTTAAGACATATAGCTTCTTATTTTCTTGTAACTATGTATGATAGAAATTAACACTTGTAGTAACAATCTTAAATTGTTCAGTTTGTTATTATTGTTTTCATTAACATGCATACTAATATTATTTTTTTGTCTCTATGTACTTATTTTTGTGGAGCTTTTCTCCCCGGGCCTCTACTGAAAATGGAATTTTCTCCAGCTAGACTAGCCCAGTCAACAAATGTAAAATAAATAAATAAATAAATGTTATTAGCTTTATAATTGGACCCTATTCACAAAAAGGGTAGGGTAAGTTTCATCGATACCCTTGGCCAAATCTCTCCTAGTAGTTGAAACACCACTTTGGGTTTCAGTAAAAAAGTGAGAAGAGAAGGTTAGGATATTTTAAATTTAATTTCTCACTGTATCATTAACTGAATATTTGAGGCTATTTTGACTCACTCTGTTTTAGCTTCTTTGAATAAATTACTAGAGATTTTAAGTCCATAGCCAGACCAAGAGATACGTAGATCACATTTTTTAGCCCTATGAGTTTTCTAGTAAGGGATCAGTAAGGAAATTGCTAAACTTTGTGTGAAAGACTGTTGCTTTGCTGATGGGACTCTGTGACTTTGAAAAAAAAAAGATGCTTTGTACGATTTTTTTTCGGTATCTCTACAGAAAGGTAATTTTCTTTGGCACCAAGGCTTGCCTAAGAGTACAAGAGTCTAAGAGTGATTTATATTTCATCTTACAATAAAATTGCATTTATTTTATAAACTCATGGACTTTTATGCATTAATATACCACACTAGTGGATGCAGTGGGCAGTCTGCTGATACCCTTATTTATGCTAAAAATCCTGACAGTAGTCTTATTGCTTACACAAAGTCATGCAATTTGAGCTAATATAAACTACTTCAAGAGAAAGCATGCAATTGGTGCTGATAAATGTGAGTTCTGTGCTGCGTGCTGAACTGTTGTCAAGTGGATACACCTTTATAGTTCCTGCCTAAATGCGAAGATGACCATAGTTAAGCAACTTTTAAAACAGAGAGCTACTTTCACTATTGGTATATAGTGTCCATTGCCAAAGTTATATCAGTGCCAAAAATGTGATAAGATTAAGGCAAAAAAAGCAACCTGCAAATTCCAAAAGGACATTTAAAGAAATATGTCAGCACATAATTACAGCCAACAAGTCTGTGGGAACAATAGTTACATATCTAAATGTTGCAACTTGAAAGTATTGTAAGACAGAGGTAGAAATGACTAAAATAAGTGAAGAGAATGAATCACTCACTGAAAGAACATTTTCCAAAAAAAAATAATTATGAAGTATGGAAATAAGCAACCTGAGCAGAAGTCTAAACTTTCTGTCAAGTGAAAATAGAACTTTTGAGGCTTGCCATTCAAGATGGACAATAAGTAGCATCTTCAGTTAACAGTTCTTCAAAAACGGTCTCTGATTTGGAAGTTTTAGCCTTACTGCAGCAATTTTAAAGTCATTATGTGCAACAAACTTCCTATTATATAAAGAGACTTAAACTTTCAAAGTTAGTGGATTCAAATTAATCATCATCAATGAGTTCACATAAATCTAGTCATTCTACAAGAAACATATAATTTAAAAATATGTGCAGCATCTAATTACTTATCTGAAGGAATTCATGTTTAAAATTGGTCATTTTCAAGATAAAATGGACTTTATCCAAAATACTTGCTCTAAACAAACTGATCTTCATAGAGCAATATTAGAGAAACAATGACAACAGACTAAAGACATGGGATTTGTTTTAAATGAAATGGATGGAAAGTTAAAAGAAACACACTTCTAGCTGAATTTTTATTGTAACAAAACACATGGATAAAATTGAAGACCAGAAGAACAGAGAGTGAAAGAGGAAAAGTTGGAAGGATCTGATATGGTGTTTTTCCTAACCTCTTGGCTACCAGAAGTATTAAACTTTCATGAAGGACTTTCTTTTGGCATCAAGAGAGCTCATAGAGTCATAGGGAGACCTGTTACTTTTGATGCATCTACTTCCATAGATCCATTATTGTGAAATTTCTCACATACAGTACCTGGGTAAAGAATTGGTATTAATATCTACCAGGACTAAAACTTCCATCAAAGTGGATCAAAATGTAATGAGATGTGATAATGACTTTGCAACTAAAACTTTAGAAAGAAGAAGACAATACTGGCCCTTAAGTAAACACTTCAAACAAAGCAACATTAAATCTCATTTATTGTATCTAGCTAAACTTAGACTTTTCTCTTTAGAAGGAGCCGCATCTCACATTAAAAACAATAATCTTATCTACATCATTGAGAAGCAGACTGGCCCTTTCAATCACTGAAGAGATCCTCTGGGAAAAGCGACTGGTCTGAAGTTACTCACAGAAAACTACCCCTCCCCCCCACAGTTCATAGGAATAATAAAGACAAGAAGAGAACAGACCTCTTTTTTCTAAGTAAAGTGAATTTAATATTTGAGTGTTTCTCTCTTCTGTCCTGTTAAAAAAGCTAATAATAACAGATGTGTATTATATGCATTTAATTTCTATAAAAATCCCTTTCACTAAATTAGAAGAGAATAATATTTTCAAATACTCAATTGTTCTTATAATTAACTTTCAGTTGATTATAGCAGCAGAAGGTTATTTTATTATCTTTACTTAAATATATTCAATAGTAATATTTTTGTTTTTTATTTTATATTTATCAGTTAAAATTTTTGTTTTAGTTTATTCATTGTTGCTGTTCATAGGTGCATTGCTTCATAGGATGATACTAGGCTATTGGCTCAGAGGCCCTTATAAGCCTAGCCAAGAATTTTGACCATGTTCCCTCAAGGTCAGAACCTGTTTCCCCTGTTCAGCAGGGACACAGGTGGGATCCCAGGGGTATATTTTCTGTTTCCCATCCAGTCATCCAGGTTCCTCTTAATCAGGACTAGAGAGGTATTCTGCTTGACATGGAGAGGGAGTCTATTCCACAGATGTGCTCATTTTCATGTTCATTTGTGTTTTTGTGTTCATTCCACAGTCTGTTTGTTTTTATGTTAATCATCTCATTAATATCCATATACTGGTTTGGTGCAGTTAACATAGCTGGCATTAATATGCTAATTAGCACTTATTTGCATTTGAATTTGTTGTTAAAACCACTTTGATAATGTTTTCCTTCTCTTGCCTGTTATTTTATACAAGCTTAAACAAGAAATTAGTTACCTACAAATGTTCATTGGGTATTAGAAATGTTTTCAAGAACTAACTGTAGTAATCAGATTGTGTTTGCTAAAGGAAAGTGTTATGTTATGATGAGTCACTCAACTTTGTGATTTGATGCACTGTCTTCTTGTGTGGTGTTCATTCCTTTGTTCATGTTTTTTTCTTTTTTTTTTTCATTATATGTATATGAGTTTTTGGTGTGATGATGTTGGACCAAATGTGTGTGTGAGAGGTGGCTTATATCATTTTATGTATCATATATGTTTGTTTGCTGCTTCCATGTTTGCTTGACCCTTACAGTGGGTGTTGGGGGTTGCTTCCCTTCTGTTCTTTGTGCTAGTTCTGATGCCTCTAATTTCGAAAAATTTTAATCTGATATAAGGAACTGTTAGGTGGTTATAAAGATCATGGCTACCACTTTCACGACTGTGTAGGGGTGGGAGGGGTTAGGCTGATTGACACTAGATTATCTGTCAAATGTAGGGATACTCTCAGTTAAGCCATTAAATATTTGTCAACACCATACCACTGAACCTCTTAACACAAAAATCTGGACAAATTAGGGACATATATTGCTCTAGTAGTGCTTTCTGAATGATACAAAGTCTTAATGTATGCTGTTATTTGTTGACTTCAGCCCTTCAGTTTGCCACACAGACAGAATGTGGTTAGAATGACAGGATTTGTGTCGATGTGGATTTTTTGAATAATACAAATTCAAAATCAAATGTATAGTATTTTCTGAATGATATGAAGTCGTATTATATGTCATTATTTGTTGACTTCAATCCTCATATTTGCCACATGCGTAGAAAGTGGCTAGAATGACAGGATTTATGTCAGTGTGCATTTCTGAATGATGTGAGGTCAGACTTAAATTTAGGTTACTATTTATCAACTTAAATATTCCAAATTCCCACACGTGTTTTATGAGGAGTGGAAATCTGGCTTTTTTTCCCATAAGCTGTTGAGCCCTACTAAACCATATAAGGTGAGAAGAGTTGTGTTCTGAATGTATTTATGTTTACTTATGTAAGCTAACATGTAAGCTCTAACACTACAACATACATATATCAAAGGATTGGTATGGCATTTGGGAGATTTATATCATAAATGTAGGGCGCTGGTTTTGATATTACTCTTTTAAAGTGAAATTAAATAGACTTGAAGTGATTTGTAGTGTTAGTTAAATTACTATTTGTCTAGGAACTTATACATCTTATTCATATGAATGGGATGAATATTAATAGACTTTGGTTGAAACAAAGGAGCTGAATTATGCACAACTATTTTGCTTTTTGACTATATTAATGAGATACTTGTTTTGACTATTTTATTCATTTTAATCTATGATATAACCAATTCAAACATGGCAGTCATAATGATTAGTTCCAGAAGACATGAACAATGTTGCTAGTGGATCAGACTGGAGTAATGGTCTATTTATTTCTCTAAAGCTCCTAATCTGGAAAACTGAAGTTTGTTATTTCACTTTATTTTTTTTAAATAGGACATACCTTGCATAATAACTGTTGATGTTATGCATAGCCCATTACCAAATATACAATCATTAGCGATACTGGTAGTGAATCTACAGATATGTAAGTAACTGAACATGTAATAAAACTTAAGCTTAAATTAAATATTAAATATTACAATTGTAATTCTTATACTTGTTTCTATAACATAATAGTTAATACCTAATATTATCTTTTGTGGGTTATGGATTGTAATGAATACTGGAATACAAATGTTATTATGTTAATTATACATATAATTACAGTGATTAAGAATAATTTTGATCAAATGATTACTGGCATATGGTTGATACTTATTGCACACACTTTTATGAAACTTATTATATGTATTAGTTGTTTTGGTGAACGAAATTATTAGGGCAGGGTCATTGTTATTAGGTGATGAAATCACCTAACATCTACAAAGAGCTAGCTATTTTATGTATGCAGATATTGGATTTGTACTTGCTCTAAAATTGTAGTTTATATTTAAGCTGAATAAGATTTTTTGAATTGTTTTGTTTTTATAACAAAATGGAATAATTTTCAACTACATTTGAGATTCAGTTAAGTTACAGCAATTGGTGTTTAGCAAATGACTTGATTTATTCTTTTTAATTTAGTGTCACTACTGACTGCAAATTATTTAGTTACTATACTCTCATATTATTCTTGATAAACATATTATTGGCATTATTATATTTTTAGTGAAGAATATTACATATTAATTATTACATAGATTCTTACTTATTTAGCAATGCATATTTTCTGGTGTTTTATTATAAAGTTCGTGACTAAAGGGTAATAGTACCTTGTATCCTGTCAATTTCTGCTTTCTTTTTCACAAGTCTGCATGTTTAGCAATTTTAAGAGCTAATATATTTTATTAACTCAGAAACCACATCAAATGACAAAATGTCAACACACATTAAAAACACATCTAGTATATTTCTTATATAGATTTATTCAGATAAAAGCTAATATATAGCTATATAGAATGATATAGAAACATCTTTGTGTTTTGTTTAGGATTTGTTGAATTATTAGGTCAAAATAGGAGGTTCCAACATAAATGTGATATTGTTCAAAGATATAGAATAATTACAAATGACACTATTTTATTAAATAAATAATACATTATGATTTGTGTGTGTGTGTGTGTGTGTGTGTGTGTGTGTGTGTGTGTGTGTGTGTGCGCACATGCAAAGGATAATTAATTAATAATCTGTATACTACAGAACAATGCATTTATTTAACACATAATAGAAAATAAAATGTCTTTTTATTTTTATCTTTGATTTCCTTCTTTGAGAATGTATTTATTGTTATAACACTGAATGAGTAGAATTTGCTTTTTTAAAATAACATTTTTTTTCTTTTCTGTTGATGACTGTATTATTTAAACCAATTTTGTGAGCTTATTGAATTTTTGTCTGTTAAATTCTCATATGTGAAAGTGTTTTGTAGTAGGGTTGTAGTCTGATTATTTTCTAGTTAGTTTTGGAATTTTAATTCAAGATTAGAATTTTTTTCTCCTTTCTCATTTGATTACCTGTTTAATTATTTAAAAAAATATATGCTTGCTAATTCCATGCTCAAGATTCTTCTTCTATGTCATATTTTATATGATTATTCACTGTTTCATTAATGGTCATATTGGAATCATATTGATTAAATAAAGAGGTTTCCTTCTGAAGAGATTCAGAAAAAGAACGTTGTATTTTGTTCACACTTCCTATAGTGTCAGTTTTAAAATACTATCACATAATGTTAATGACCAAAATGCCAGCCACAAAATAGATGGTCTGATTAAATATTTAAAATTAAATAAACCTGATATCCTTTTTCTTCAAAAGACACATTTTTTACATAAGGGAGGTGACCAATTTAAATTATAAATCTGTGAAAACTTAGCATTAGCTAATATTAAAAGTAAATGTACAGGCATTGCAATTCTTTGGAATAAGTATACTTTAATGCCTGAAATTAGTTTTATTTATTTTGGTAAAATGGAGCTCTTTTCTTATGGTGATAATGAAATATCAAAATAGATTAATTACCTTAGCAAATATTTATTAGATACCTGCATTAATAATGAAACACAAAGGAGAGGTCGTAGCCAAGACTGCAATCCACTATTTATTGAAGCTTTTTGTTCATTTGCAGCTAGAGTGCAAACTTCTTCAGAATAAAAATACATTAAGTAAAATCTGTTTTAAATTTTTTTACACTATGTCAACTGTTGGCGATAAAAAAATCAAGCATAACCCTCTCTTAAACAAACAGCATCAAATCTGAAACCTTGTAACACCTACATTTCTAAATTACAATCTAAATGACTAGAACAAAATGAATACAAATTTCATAAAGGTCTCAGTTACAAATGTATATAAAATAAATGTAAAATAATTCACATTCACTTTAAACAGCGATGTATAGAAACATAATACTAAATAAAAATAATAAAAATAAACAACTAATAATAACAACCCCAAAAATCACTTTGGTGGAAACTGTCCACCATAAGACAGATATAAGGTGCTTATCATACCTGCATTAGTAGCCAAATATGCAAGAAAATATCTTGGTATTTTACTTACTAATATGAAAGGTAGTCTAATCTTAGGTGGTGACTTTAATTGTATATTGCAATCATCAGACACTACTACTGATAAATTTACTTTAATATCTTGAGCAGCTAAAATATTAAAAAGACAGTTTGATTTAATGGCTTTAAAATTTTTGATTGTCTTACAGAAATTACATTTCTTGAGATATACTCATTATTTATTACCTTTTGGTACACAAAGAAAAGTTGATAGAGTATATATTTTAAATGATGTAATAAATAACATTAAAAAACTTCTCAGTAATTTCATGCCCTTTTTTAGATCATAATGATTTCATCTTTAACTTAAGTTGTAACACACAAATCATACTATTATAAGCAGACTATCAACATACATACTGAAAACATGAAGAAATGGTTTATTAAAGAAATAGACTTTTTCTTAGAATGCAAAAACAATGAACATACTAATAATATTCTGATTTGGGATTCCTGCAAATCTTATTTATATGGAAGAGTTGTAAGTTGGTGTAAAAATAGAATTAATGAGTGAGATGATAAAATAGTATCTATTGAAGATCATATACAATTAGCAAAATAAAAAGTTCAAAAATTGTGAGAGTAAACATTTAGAAACTGTTAAGATAATCAATAGTAGCTATCAATATTTTTTTCATAAAGTATCAATAGTCTTAGAAAAAAGTTAAAATGTTTTATTATGCAATGAATCCAAAAGGAATACACAATTTAATAAAAAGAACTAAACTTATTTCAAGATAGAATCACAGAAGATTAATTGATAGTGCAAAAATGGTAAAAGAGGTACTGAAATAGATGACATACTTTTAGAATATCAAAATGATTACACCAAATTAAATTATAAATGACAAATCAAAAATGAAGGAATATTTAAATAGTTTAAAGTGACGTTACCATCTAATAGTATCAGAGAATCACAAAAAAGAACAAGTAAAATAAATTCATAATAAATTAAGAGAGTTGGAAATACAGTTATGTGTATTGTTAGACATATATCTGAGTTGTACAAAATATTAACACAAGAATTGATAAAAATTCATTGCAAAGCATTCTCTGAAGTTCAAGATAATAAAATATCCCACATTCTTGAAGGTATTCATGAATCTCAACCATTTTAAAACAATACAAATATAAAAAAAATGTAATTCCTACAGATCAATTTCTTTGTTAAATGTAGACTATAAGATCTTTTTATCAATACTTGTAAGCAGATTAAAAAAAATGTATTCCACTCTTAGTAATTGATGAGCAATGTGGATTTATCCTGAAAAGACAAACACATGATATTTTAACTCTAATGGATTATGTTAATAATACAAAGCAAGTAAATGACAATTTTAAGTTTTGATATTGAAAAAAACATTTGACTCAGTTATTTGAGATTTTTTTTTATTTTCAGAAAATTTAGAGTTTCCAGAAGAATTCATATTTTTATTTAAAGCATTATATTCTGATAGTAAAGCTTATGTTAAAATAGTTTATTTTTGTCTAAACCTTTAGATTTACAAAAGGGTACTAAACAGGGATGTTATCTTTCTTCTATTCTTTTTACTTTACTAGAGATTCTTTAGAAATCTCATTTAGAAAAAAATAATAACATTCATGGAATTAAAATAAAGGATTCTTATGAATCAAAAGTCTTCTTTTTGCAGATTATATTCTTTTAACAATAAGAAATCTAAATATATTGCATAAACATATCCAACAAGAACTTTCTAAGTTTCTTGAGGTTTCTGGATTAGTTTTCAATGGAAATAAAACTAAACCTTTGATTCTTAATAGAGAGAAGATTAATGTTGTTCCATTAATGTATAATATTAATTGGGATAATAAGCAAATACAATATCTTGGAACTACTTTGAGTACTAAATTAGAAGACATCAGGGATGAAAATTATAATATTTAAGCCAATAATATTTGTTCCTTAATAAATAAATGGAAGGGTATTTTCTTAAATTTGAAGATAGATTAGCTATTATAACATGATTATATACTTCTTGCAATGCAGTTCTCTTTGTTTGACTAAACTTCAATGTTAAGCAATTAATAAAATAATACTAAAGCTTCTATAGTTACCCCTAACCTAGAGTAGCGTATGCCAATCATATAAGAACCTGGAAAAATAGAAGTAATAAATTCCCTGATATTGAAACATATGCACAAGCTGCAATGTGAAAAACTGTTACTCAGTGTATGGATAATTATAATGCATATTGGAAGAGACTTCAAGCAGAACTTATTAAATGGAAGATCTTTAAATTATAATCATTTATTTCTGAAGAAAAAATACACAATAAAGCTTGGATAGTAGTAAGAAATTATATAAAACATAAAATTAGTAATCCTTCTAAAATAAATATACTAATAATACTCTTAATTTTAAAGGTATATTTCATAGGCATCTTATTCTTAAGAACTGGCCTTTTCTGATTCATCAATTTAATTCTTCCATAGAATTAATAGGAAATAACAATATTCTTTTAAGATGAGGAAAAAAGGATTGCTTAGGTTGGTATAGCTGTTTGTCAGGCCTAAAATCGAAATTGATTCATTCTTTAATAAAATGAACTTTAACTTATTTATAACCAAGACTACTTAGAAATTTTGAAGATTAATAGTTTATTTAAGATTTCACACTGATTAGAAATACTGTTGTTTATTGATTACTTGTGTAAGGGGATTTATGATTTCAACTATAAGAAATTAATGCTATCAGCTTTATACTCAATGATTTTAAAAATATTTTTATACTTTTTATTATTTTCATATTTCAATGTAATGAGAATAATTGTTCAGCCTCTGATATGAAACTGATGTTACTTTCAGTAGCAAAAACTACACATTCTCCCGTTTGGACAATGTATTCTTGGAGAATGTTACAAAGAGCATTTTGTATACTGCATAGACCAGATAACTTTGACAATGAGCTTTTTGAGGGATGTAGACAAATTTGTAAGGCAGATTGGTCTCAGGATATTTCAATAACCCTCCTTATATGAATATTGGAATCATATACAAAAGTGTGGTTAAGCAGTATGGTCTCACAATTTCTGTGTATCTAGAGAGCTGGTTATGTATAATGTGCCTATTCCTCTGAATTTTGACAAAGTTCAGTATCCTCTTTGGTAGTATTTGGCTATTACTAGGAAAGTTGAAAGATGACAATGGTTGCAATTGGCCAGAACTACACCATCACAATTAAGTATTTTTTTAACGAGATCTGTAAGAAAGAAATAGAGTTGATAAAATTGAACTCTAAATAAATAAAAATAAGTAAATAAATCATAGGTTCTGGCCTTCTATTTTGGATTTTATTTAAAATATAAGGAAGGAACCATAATCTTTCATGTTATATTTTGTAAGTTATGATAGCATGATTATAATAGTAATGTTAATAAGAATTGTTGAACACAAATGTAAACACTGTATACAATTACTTATTGCTTGTTCTTTCTTTATACACTTGTGATATTCAATTATTGAATTAGCATGTCAAGTGAATACTGAATTTGAATTTCACATTTATTTAAGTTATCTGAAATTTTACTTGTAAATGAAAGTAAACATCAAAGAGAGAGAGAGAAAAACATTAATTCCATCCAAAAGGGAATTTCTTTGCAGCATGTAAGTGTTGAGAAAGAGAAACAAATGAATAAAAAAAGCTTCACTATTGCCATTAAAAAAAAGAAATAAAGAAGCAGTATCTGGCCAGAGTTATATACATTTTTATGTCAGTGTAAAACAGAAAATTCAGGTAAATGAAGACTTTATGCAACTTTATATGTTAATAATAAAAAAGTAAAATGGAATCCAAATTTTATTCTGAGATATCATTCACAGAAATAAAAAATGATAGGGTTGCCCTTTCTTTCACTGAGACAGTGGGAAAACAACCTATATAAGAACAAGAGAAATGATAAGGCAGAGTGAACAACTAACACTAAGAAATGCAGGGACAAGCTGCCTTTTACAGACAAATATTTAGAAGATATGATCCCAGTACCTACACTGGTAAGAGAATTGGCAGTGGCTTCTACCTCACAACAGGCTAACCCAGTGAAAGTTTCAGAGTTATCTGATCAACAAATTAATCTTTATAAACTTTAAATGGCACAATATGAAAAGAGCTTAACAGAGGAAGAGTGAATATATCTAGACTTTTAGACAAAACAGACAAACAAATGTTCTATTTCCTACCTTTCCTACCTGTACCTCAAACTACAAAAATAATTTCTTGTACAGAGTACAGAGATGATTTAATCCACTAGCTGCTGATGTGCAAACCTTTCAGAACCCTAATGATGAATTTAACAATTAATAATGTACTTGAAAACACATGAAAGGAGAAGATCAAAGCAAGGATAATAACAAGGTTTTACTAGACAGGTATAATGAGAGAAAAAAGTTGAGACATTCTTTATGGATACCCCGAATGCCAAAAAAAAACAGGCTTTACAAATCCCCAAAATCCATTGATTCAATGCTTATTATAGATGTGTCAATTGAATGAATTGCTATAGACATTTTTGGGTCAATTGGTAAACTCCAGCAATGAGTTTCAATACATTTTCATAATTCTGGAATATGCGGCAAAGTACTCAGAGGCTATTCTCAATGAAGGAATAATGTTACATAAGTAGCTGGGATTCTAGTCTTATCACTTTGCAGTAAAGGAATACCTAAAGAAGACCTCACCAAGCATGGGCTTTCATTTACATCAAAAATAATGCACCACTGCTGCCAGTTATTTAAAGTCTTGCTGTCAAAAACCTTAGTATGCCATTCTCCAACAGATGAAATAGTGGAACATTTAAATGAGCATTAAAATTCATGATGATGAAAATAATTGTGAAAAATTGTAAAAACTGCTACCTGTTAATATCATATCTCTTGTTTGCCATTAGATAAGTATAACACATCTCAAAACAGTTCAGTCCTTTTGAGTTAGACATTCACTGAAACATTGGAAGGGAATGCATTGAAAGAGTTCAGGCAACACAGCATGGTATGTGTAATGCAAATGCAAGGACCAGATATTTCAAAGCTGGGAATCAAGTACTAGTTTTGCTCCCTTCCACAGAAAACAGATTTTTGGTCAAGTGTCTGAGTCCAGATGAAATAGTAGAAATAATAAATGATGTAAACTATGTGGTTAAACAGACTGGTAAGAGTAGACTAGCACAGATATCTCAAATTAGTGTCATGAGTTCATGGAGATATATGCAGTAGTTAGTTTTATGGCAGAAACTAATAGATTTTAAGTTAAGGTAGATGACACATTATGTAAGCAACAAACATATGTGAAATATAGATTCTGTATGTGGGTTTATGTAATTTGTTAGCTAAATTGTGTTGTATCATGTATCCTGGAAGTCATCAATAATAGTAATGGTTTTAAGCATTTCTCTATGAATTCTGAAAGAACTTTACTTAAAGAACTGAGTCTAGAATGCTATGAGGCCATCCAAGAGAGTTGAAAGAGATGAAAACAATCTTGATTAAGATACAAGACCTTGGACTCATGGATGCTTGTGCTGAAAACACTTTCCAAAAAAACAGTACTAGTGCCTTCTTGTGTGGCATTATTTAAGAAATTATTTGTTTGTTGCTTGAAATTAGCAGTAATAATTGTTTTATTCTGTCTTCCCGCTATCTTGCTTATATACATTCTGTAACATAACAGACATTTCTTCAGTGGTATATATCTATATATATATATATATATATATATATATATATATATATATATATACACATATATGTATATATATATATATATATATATATATATATATATATATATATATATGGATATAGGGCATATACTCAAATGTGCAAATCACCGAACGTTAAATTAACGGACATGCAACACCGAAAACCAACATGCACAAAAACACAATTAACAGAAACCCAGATAACCAAAACCAATGGTAACATGTTTAGTGGTTAGTCCCACTTTAAATAGCACTGGCATGTAAATGTAAGTGTACTAACGTACTACAAAACAATGGCGGATATGTGTAGGTTAGTGCCTGGTGTTTTGGGACGAGTGTATACAACAGGAAAATCACAGAGTGGAGGAGAAATCTTAGTTATAGACAGTCATGTCTATCAATTGGAAAAGAAAACCAAAACTAGGAAGTACTGGAATTGTAAGTACAGAGTGACTCAAAAATGTAAGGGTAGAGCTATTATGATATCTGTAACATCCAGTGATGAGCTTGTTAAATCTGTGGGCCATTTCCACTCTGGTGAAGCTGCAGAAGTAGAAAAGTATCGTATTCGGCATGAATTAAAGCAAAGAGCAATATTTTCCCATGATTCACCCTGCATTTTTATGGACGATGCTGTAGCGTCCACTTCACTAGAGTGTGCTGCTCATTTACCCAATCGGAGATCTATGTTACAATCTGTGAAATGGATACGGTCTAAAATGCATGGATCATGCGATCCCAAATAAAACCAAGACCCAATCCTCCAAAGGCAGATGTCCTGTTTGGTGGACCCCAGCCATAAACAAACTGTGCAATAGAAGGAGGAAGCTACTAAATGATAAAGCAAAATCCCAAAAAGGGAAGGCATCACTGATCAGTATTAGCAAAAAATTACGGGCACTCATAAAATTGTCTAAGGCCAGCTTCGAGAGAAAAATTGCACAGGACACTAAGGATAATCACAAGGCTTTCTTTAGTTATGTTAGGAACCTGGGTGGTAATTCCCAGATATGCTCAGAATTAGTCCAAAATGACAAAAAATACACTGAACCCACAGACATTGCTAACATCCTAGCTGACAGGTTCAGCGCAAACTTCTCCCCCCCTCCCCACCGAAAGGGCAAATATCCATCCCAGCAGAGTGCTGCCCCCCTGACATCTCAGATGATCAGGTAAGAGCCACCCTCTCCAAAGCAAAAAACACAGCATCAATGGGACCAGATGGTGTCCCGGGCTGCGTCCTACATGAACACCAAGAAGAGCTAAACCCAAACATAAAACTACTGTTCAGTCTCAGCCTTACTACAGGATATGTGCCCAAAGAGTGGTGTACCGCAACAGTGGTTCCTCTCCATAAAGGTGGTGCCTCAATGGATCCTGGAAA